>NC_046663.1:64340514-64348051 GCF_010883055.1 Belonocnema kinseyi | reverse complement strand
GAAAGCACAAGAGAAAAACTTTCGTGAATAGCTCCTCGATAAGAGGATGCACGGTATCTTCCACAGAAATGTGAAGGATTAGTCAATGTCTTGTGAGCTAACGTTTGCTTTCCTTAAATCGCCTGGATTAAAGTCTGGTACAGAGGGTTTCATTTTTGCATACCAAGACGGTGTCATTTCCACCTTAACATACCGTCGCCACATTTTGAGCCAAGTCATTCCTGATGATAGCTGCAGGGCGTGCCATGCACACGCCGAGCATTTTGCTCACGTACTATCTAGTTGTCCAACTCACGCGGGAACGACCTACATTCAAAGGCACAATGCGGCATTAAGAGTACTTTATTACCATCTCTGTCACTCCTACGGCATTCACCTTAATATTGCTCCTCTAAATGCTCCTAGGGAAATTGAGTCAATTGTCGAGAATGGGAAGTGCCGCATATACTGGAACTTTATATTCTCGGTAATTGTTTCTGTTGCTCACTCGAGGCCTGACATGGTTCTTCTTGACTTCGAGAAGCGAACCATGTTCGTTATCGAATTTTCGGCACCAGCTGATAAAAACATCATAGCCAAGGAGAATGAAAAGAAAGAGAGGTATCGAGACTTTATAAGGGAGTTGCAACGATTGTACCTGGAATATTCTGTTAAACTGATCGTCCTTATCATCGGCGCTCTTGGACGTGCCAAGCTTTCACTTGCTAATGGTCTAAAAAGCATTCCTGCGTGTCAACAATATGCTAGAACACTTGCGGGAAAAATGTAGAAGGCGGTTGTCCTTGGGTCACTCCGTGTTCTTAGGGTGCACGAGACTTTTGCTGGAACGTCGTATTGATTCCTTTACAGACTGTAACCACCTATCTCACGGTTGTGAGACGTGGTTGTGGCTGAAATTTTACCGCGATTTCGCTGGAAGCGGTTGCAATTTTTCAGATTAGCAGCCGCTCCCGGCGAAATCCTGCGGTTCTCCTTGTGACAAATTTTTAATTATGTATATATATATATATATATATATATTCCAATCAAGGCGCCATTCTATTATTTGTAATAAATAGATTATTAGTAACAACAATGGTTTATTGTTGATTTATTTGATGAAAAATGATTCAATATACGTGTAAAATACTTTTTATTATAGAAGATAAACTATAAAATTTTATAGATATAAAACTACAATATTTATTGTAAAAACCAACTTTTCAGTAAGAAAGAGCCAGTAATAGATGTTTCGGTTTTAAAATTATTTATTAAAATTTTAAATATTAATTTATTGAGATCGAAAATCACTGTTTAGACAACGCTACTAAGATTTACTATGGCAAATAAAAATCTTCCTTGAATTAAAATAGATCAATTTAATATCTGGTTTAAAAATGGTTTAGCAATAACACTTCACAACAAAACTTCCTTTTAATTTCGTATTAGTTTCGTAACTAATAAAGAAATGTTATTTCCCCATCCACTCCCTTCCACCGCCCTTTTATTTAAGGACTGATGCACCTACTTAGTTATCATCAAAACAACAATAGTTTAATCTAGTTACTGACGTGGTCGTCGAAGTTTGGAAGATTTTTGAATAGAATTTTTTGTACTAATGTTGGAAGTATTATAAAAGTCAATTTTTTATCTTAAAGTTTGAGTTTCAGTGTAAATTTCCTAAGAAGTTGTTTTTATCGCTTCTGAATAATATTTATAAATCGACAGTGTTTTTGAAAATTCTTAACGATGGCTGACGAAGCGGAAAATCAAGTGATGAAAATTAAATTCGAAGACAAATGCAGTGCCCTCCAAATTCCAGAAAACTCATCGCGTATTTCGAATTCAGAAAAATACTACGTTAAATATGATACATATTGGGTTTTTTCTTTTTCTTTTTAGAAAATAACTTGCGTTGAATAAATATATTAAAACAAAAATGGATAAATGTACTCAATAAGTTATCTTAAAAATTTCATGCCGATCATTTCTAAAATGAAAACTTACAAATCTGTTCACAATTACGATTTGTAGACTATTTGGAATTGTAAATTCTCGAGCCAGCCTACTATGCAGTGGGAAAAGTAAACCCCGCAGGTTTTTTCTTTTTACTCCGGACTTTGCATGAGCATGTCATGAACTTCGCGATTTGACTAGGCAGAGTTCGAAGTGAAAGTGCTACTTCGGACTTTGCCTGACACCGCTCAGTCAATTCGCGGAGGGTCTAGGCAGACTGCAGTGTGACTGCACATCGGACTTTGCCTGTAACATATACACATCAGTCAGTCACAGCCAATCAGAATACAATTTCGTACACATCCACATACACAATTTAGCTTAAATAATTACATTCAACTACAATACATTGCATACGATACACTCGCACGCTTTTAACAGTATTAACACTATTAAAAATCGAAAACGCTGCGACGGGTTTAGAACCACCTAACCGAAGTTTAACGCGTTCTATCTCTAACGACGTAAGTCTCACGTCTAATCTAACAGTTGGGATACAGGAAAAAAATCTCGCCTATAAAGTTAAAGTACGACAAAGTCAGGGCCGTGCAAAAAATATTTCGGGCCCATTTAAGCAAAATTTTTTATTGCAACATTTAATTGATGAGCGGGTTTTTTAATTTATGGGAAGTAAATAAAAACATTGGATAATTTCATCTACTTTTTTTAAATATTCTTGATGTACAATATTCAAGCTATTAAAATTGAGCATTGAAAACCTGAAAATTAAATTTGTATAAAATCTCTGAAATTAAATTAGGTTATAATTTCAAGAATTAAATTGAATATTCAAGCTAATACGTTTCACAGGATTTATTTATTATATTCCATGAAACTTATGTATATGAAAATATTCAAGATTTGCAATTGAAGATACTTTAATTTTTAATTTTATGCAATTTATCATGTAGTTTCCAATGTTTTTTTATATACTTCAATTTTAAATACTCACAATTAAACACTCTACAATATTAAAAATGTATAAATAAAAATGCTGGATAATTTTGAAGATCTAAACTTAAGTTTTCAACTCTACATCTTCCAAATTAAAGAAATTATTATTGTGTATCATCACAATTGAAACCGTTTTAATGGTGAAACTTGCATAGTTTTCAATGTTTAATTTGAAAAACTAAAAACGTTTCAATTTTGAAGATATATAAATAAACATTCTTAAATTTGAATAAGTTTTAAAATAATAAGTAAAGTTTTGAATTCTAATTCTTCCAAATTAAATAAGTACCAATTTGCAAAATAAAAAAATTTAATTAATTTGTCAAAAATTTAATTTTTTACCTATGCTCACCGCTGCCATCTTATGCATCCAACTGATTATTATGTATTTAACTAAAAAGTTTGCCCACATATTGACAATACATGCTGAAATTTGTTTCTATATCTAGAATAGATTTTAAAATTTGACCATTTATGTCATTTATGAATTTGCATTCATCACACTCAATACCTCAAATTTAAAAACTATTCGAAATATCAACAATTATAATTTTTATTTACAAATTTCAATTTAAAAAATGAACAAGTTACGAAAAAAAGATAATCACGAGGATATAAGGTTTTAAGAATATAAAGAATTTATTGTAGTAAACAATGTTTTTCATTTCTTACAAATAATAAATTTCCTCATATATCAATAAAACCCAGTTGTCCTACTAAATACGTGGAAAACAATCTTTTCATCCCACTGAACGGAAGAAAAAGCTAAAAAATTAGTAGGAAAACCTCTAATATGACAAAACCACTAAAATGGCAGCACTGAGGCTTCGCCAGAAGCGTCAACTTCGATTCATGGTAATTAAATTTTTAATTTCCTACTTTAATGAAATCTCATTTTATTTTGCAGTTTTACAAACTAATATTCATTAATAAATACTAAATGACAATGAGGACTGTAAGTAATTTGAAAATTCAACACCTTTTTCCAAATTAGAAAATTGGTGAATATCTTCGAGGTGCTCAGTACTTGCATACGATCCTGAAAGATTAAGGAGGCGATGGAAGATACTGCGTGACTATCGGTTTACCAAACTGTCGAATAAAGTCTAACGTAGCAAAAATGAAAAGCTCGCTCACAGTGGACAAACTTTCATAAAATATGCAGGAGATTATAACATAACCAAAATTAATTTTTCTCTAGAATCCATTTAAAATTTTACCAAACCTTTAAGTAAATAATACATATTTTACCGAGAAAGAATAACCCAAATTTATTATTCTGTAACCTATTTTGAGGGAATTATTGTCATTGCATAATTTAAAGTTTTCTTGACTTTACATTTGCAAACATTACTTAACAAGCATGAAACTTTATCCAATTTTTCCGTAATGTGTGACAGAATAGTTTTCAACAAATTATTACAATAATGTCAAACATTCTCCTTTTGGTTCATATATCGCAATTATACTTAAAAATTCGGTAAAGTTTTCTAACCAAATTTTCTCCTTGTAGGTGCATAATATACTATTTAATGATTATTTGCAGTAATAAATCATGGTTAGGAGTAATTGATTAAAGATGAAAAAATTGACCCACTACCAAACCATACTCTCAAAAATTATTGGTCGAGTAATTTTTTTTGTAAGAAAAGTTGAACCTTTTATTGTTTTGCCCTCATTATCATTTTAGCGGCAATTTCGTCCCATTCAAATTCTTACATATCACTGAATCATCATTTTTATTTGTGATGATTATAATGATAAATTTTCATGAACTCATATAATTAATTAAAATATCCAGACCCCCCCCCCCCCAATAGTTCCAAATAGAAATGGGGAAAGGTTAGAAAAAAGCATTGGCCCAGAAAAACCTTCGCCTCATATAGGAAAACTAACAAACAAGAACCAAATATCCCGGATGCGTCCGTTTTTAATGTAAATGGTCCTGGGTAACCCTGGCGGGAAGAATGAAGGCATGGATAGATTTTACTGTAGTTTGAGTGAATCTAAATGGTCAAGTCCAGAGTGACAAGAATGAAAGGAAAATGTACAGTGAAATCTATTTATGCCTTCATTTTTCCCGATGGGGTCTCCCAGGACCACTTACTTTAAAAATGGATTATGAGGAGTATATTTTTTTCGGTCTTTTATTATTTTTTCGTATTTTTTTATTTTTTTTTTTTTTATTTAAGAAACCTATACCGCGAATTATGGTCCTAAAAATTAGCCTAATGTTAACGCATGCGGGATATTTGATTCTTTTTTGTTAATTTTCCAATGTGGTTCGAACGTTTTTTAGGACCAACGCTTTTTCTCAAATTTTCCAATTTGTGTTTGGAATGTTTTTTTGGGGGATATGTTTATAAAAAAATTGAACGGAACTGTATAGCACTAGAATGATATGGTTGAGAGGTTCTAAGGGATTAATGGGCAAAATAGTATTCGATGCTAGAGAATGAGAATACTGTCTCGAGGTTTGAGATAGAATAAGAAACGGAGTAGCGGTAAGAAAGATTGAGAATTTACGCTATAAAAATGGTTGAAATTTTTTTCAAGCAGTTCGACTCATACCGATTCTCCTTAAGCTGGAGTCGAATCCTTCCAGAGGGTTTCACGCACTATGTTAGTCAAGATGGTCTTAATTACTACAATAAACTGCTGGATGAACTTTTGGCAAATAACATTTAGCCACTAGTCACGATCTACCATTATGATCATCCCCAATTAATTGAGGACCTCGGGGGTTGGAGGAATGATCGAATGGTCGAGTGGTTTCCCGATAATGCAAGGATAGTCTTTAGAAAATTGGGACCAAGAATAAAGCATTTTCTAACTATCAATGAACCCAGTATTGTGAGCCTTTTTGGGCATGGAAAAGGAACACATGCCCCAGGAATAAAAGATGGAGGAAGAGGAGAATACCTATCGATGCATAATATGCTTAAAGCTCATGCTACAGTTCATCATGTTTACCAAAGTGAATTTAAATCTACTCAAAATGCCGTAATTGGTATTGCAGATGTCGCTCACCATTCTTACGCTAAAGATGCCAATGACAACATCTCCTCAAAGGTGGGATTTGACTTTAAGTCTGGGTGGAAATTTCACCGAATATGTTCTAAAGAGGGAGATTATCCAAAAATCTTCAAAGAGCAGATTGCAGAAAAAAGTGAACTTCAAGGTTACCCACGATCGCGTCTTTCAGAGTTCTCCCAGGAATGGATAACCTGTATTAGGTAAGTTCTAGTGGCAATATAATACATTACTATATTTTACTTTATTATGTTGTTGACCTCAGATTTTGCCTGTCTAGTTTATACGACTATTTTTAATGCTACAGTTTTAGAAGTAAATTGCATGCATAAAATAAAGAATTGTCAAAAAGATCCTTCACGTGTAAAGTGTAAGTTAAGCAATCACTTTGGTTTAATATAATTCATATTTTATACAGGGGATCGGCAGACTTTTTGGGAGTTAACCACTATACCGCAAATGTTGTCCAACAAGGAAGTAATTACCAAGTTCCCTCTTATGATGATGACCGAAATCTTATAATATCATACCATCCAGATTGGAAAGCAACGTCTGTACCACCATTTAAAGTAAGTTTTTTTTTTGCATTCTCTTAATAATGAAAATTTGAAATTTTAATGTCAAAACAGATATCATGGATTTCTTAAAGTCCCTACCTTTAAAAACATCCTGAATCTAAAAAAAATGATTACTGAACTTCGAAATATTAAATCTCAAATAACACGATTAAAGCCAAGTAGATTTGAGTTTAATCACAGAACATATTATGTGGAGCATGAATTGACTTACACGATGATTGATAGAAAAGTGTGGAAAGCCGTCACCAAAACTACACTATTAAAAATGGTATTAAATTTCAAACACCAATGTATATTAAAATTAATATCTGAAGAATATGAAACATTAAATTTCTACCATTCAGAACCAATTTAAAAAAGTGCTACATTAAGTTGCACTTTAATCATAAAAAACAATTGGGTGCAGTTCCGAATAGGTGAACGTGACGATTTCCTTCATACTGCGTATACTTATGTATTTTGTCGCGCTGATTACGAAAATGATAGTGAAAATTGGCGACTCGGCGATTTTCATGGTGAAAATTGCGAAAAACCCATAAAAAATTTGGTTTTTTGCGTTTATCCAGCAATTATGCAAAATCTCGCAAAATGTTTCCAATAAAACTTGTAGATCGTACAAAAATATACATTTTTTGTGCAACACATTTTTTTCTACGAGTAATAGTTTCCAAGAAAATTTAGTGGTATTTTTTAATTTTTCAATTACTTTTTTTTACTTTTATGGTTTTTAAATATACTTTAATTTATTTTAATTAGAAATTCTGAGTATATTCTATTTATTGTCTTGATTGTATACTCCTTATAAGTTTTTTTATAATACGAGGGTGGATTGATAAGTCTCCGGCCTGACCAAGAAAAACAACGTTTTTAAGAATTTTGTTTTTTTATTTCTCAACATAATCTCCTCCAAGGCTGATACATTTCTCATAGCGGTGTTCTAGTCTAGTAATGCCATCTCTATAGAATGATTCGTCAAG
>NC_046663.1:64334283-64340414 GCF_010883055.1 Belonocnema kinseyi | reverse complement strand
AAGCTATCTAAGGATGGTACTATAGAACGCCACCTCAAGGTAGGCCTAGTGGCGCCATCTCTTGGTCAGGCCGGAAACTTATCAATCCACCCTCGTAGTCTGCTGAGTATATTTAGTGTTCAGGGAAATATGCTTTTATGTCAGTAATTAATTCTTTAAGCGGATCAGCAACTACTTTCTTTACGAGTCGCCGCCACGAAAATTCGCAGAGATGCTCTGCAATGTTGCTCTTACGCACTCCTCGTGAGAGAAATCGTCGCATCCACCGCCAAGATGACTCGATGTTTTGTGTGTGCGCTCCAGAATCGGGATCCACAAATTGTTCGGAATGATTCAGAGTTTCGTGGACAAATCCATGATCTTCGAGATTAATGTATCCCTTCCAACAATCGGTGTGGATTTCTGTCCCTTCCGCTATATTCTTTTTTATTAATGCAATTAAAGTAGCCTGATATCTCTTATTATCGGGACAGATTTCCAACCGATAGTTGTAGGAATGTCCTCTGTGGATCATTCCGAGAATCAATTATCCTTCTACTACACGTCCTCGCTCGTATTTTCGACGGTCGATTTTGCACTCATCGATTTCAACAACTTCACCGGCACCGCCGATGCGACCATCCTCTTCGAAGCAGAGCTGCCAGATCGTGGATGAAATTTACCCCACCATACCTGCCGTTTGGGAGCCGCAAAACAGAAGGTGCATGATTACCACTGTGAGTTCGTGTGTAAGACGAAAATGCATGATTCGACTTTGGTTTTCTGCTGTACGATGATTGTCGATCTGATAGCTTCGGAAGACTTCGGTGGTCTTCTATTTATATCTCGATCCTCATTTGAAAGAAATGGAAGAAACTGGCGAATTTAATGTTTCGCGTGATTCTTCATTTCATGCACGAGTCAATTTTGAGGTTATGTTTTTCAGACGTATATATTGTGAGTATTATTACTAGTGTACATATTATTAATGTTAATATTATAATTATAAATTATAACATTAATTTTAATTAATAGTTCACCAACTTTTAATACAAATAGTTAAATTTTCAACTAAAACAATAAGTTTTCTGCAAAAAAAATTTCTTAAATTTGTTTTAAACAAAATATTATCATTTAAAAAAAAAACGTTAAATTGTTAATCAAAAGGCTGAATTGTATAAAAAATGCGTTTTTAATCAAATACATAAACTTTGCACACAAGAAGTTTATTTTCCACGAAGTATAATTTTCTTGTAGTTTAAAGAAATTAATTTCTAAGCAAAACCAAAAGAAAATTCTACAAAATAGTTAAATTTTCAGAAAACAAATGTTGTCAACTAAATTGATAAATCAGCAACCAAAAAAAAACGAAATTTTTAACAAAGCAGTTCCACTTTCAACCAGAAAAATTGAAAAAAAATAGTTAAAATTCTTTGAAATTGCTTTAAATTATTGAAAATATTTGAAAATTCCTTGATATGTTTTAAAAGAGCCTAAAATATTTAAAATCCTTTAAAATCTCTTGAAATTTTACAAAGCTCTTGAAAATTCCTTGCAATTTTAAAAATACCCTAAAATATTTTAAATCCTTTAAAATCTCATTCTAAATTATTGAAATCAATTGAAAACTCCTTGGAATCTAGTAAAGTATCCTAAGATGTATCAAATCCTTTAAAATCTCATATTAAATTACTGTAATCAATTAAAAATTCCTTGGAACCTTTTAAAATACTCTCAAATATTTCGAAACCTTCAAAATCTTTGGAAAAATCTTGACATTTTTTAAATATTTTTAATATATTTTGGAATTTTTTTTTAAAAACCTTGCTATAATTATAATTATAGCAAGGAATTTCAAAGAATTTTAATAATTATTCAAATTCTTTGAAATTCCTTTAATTTATAAAAATGAATTAAAAATTCAGTGAAATATTTTTAAACATCCTCAAATATTTACAATCCTTTAAAATATTTTGAAATCTCTTGAAAATTCCTTGATAATTTAAAAATACCCTAAAATATTTCAAATCTTTTACAATATCATACAACATTATTAAAATCAATTAGAAATTCCTTGGAATCTATTAAAAAATGATAAAATATATTGAATCTTTCAAAATCTCATATTAAATCACCGTAATCAATTGAAAATTCCTTGGAACATTTTTAAATACTTTCAAATATTGCAATACCTTAAAAATATTTTGAGATACCTTGACCTTTTTTTAAAAGATTTTTAAACTACTTCTTTTAAATTCTTGGAAATTCCTTAACATTATAAAAATAGGATGAAAATTCCTTAACATCTTTTAAAACATCCTTAAATATTTAAGATGCTTAAAAATCTGTAGAAATCTCTTGAAATTTTTTAAAGATCTTGAAAATTCCTTGAAATTTTAAAAATACCCTGAAATATTTCAAATCCTTTAAAATTTCATATTAAATTGCTGTAATCAATTAAAAATTCTTTGGAACCTTTTTAAATACTCTCAAGTATTTCGAAACCTTCAGAATGTTTTCAAACAACCAGACGCCTTTTAAAGATTTCTAAAGTACTGTGAAATTTTTTGAAATAACTCTGTTGAAATTCCTTAAAATGCCTTGAAATTATAAAAAGAAATTGAAAATTACTCGACATCTTCTAAAACATTCACAAATATTTAAAATCTTTAGAAATCTTTAGAAATTTCTTGAAATTTTTTAAAGCTCATAAGAATTCCTTGAAAATTTGAAAATTCCCTGAAATATTTCAAATCCTTCAAAATATCATATTAAATTACTCTAATTAATGACAATTCCTTGGAATCTTTAAAATTCTCACAAATTTTTCAAATCCTTCAAAATCTTTTGAAATGCTTAGGACTTTTTTCTAAGATTTCTTAATTACTTTCGAATTTAAAAAAAAGCCTTCTAAAAATTTTTTAATTCTTTGAAATTTCTGAAAATTATAAAAAGAAATTGAAAATTCGTAAATTCGTTGACATCTTTTAAAACATCCTCAAATATTTTAAATCTTTGAAAATCTTTTGCAATCTCTTGAAATTTTGTAAAGCTTCAGAGTGAAATTTAAAAAAGAGAAAAGTTTCAAAACGTTGAATATCGAAATATTTGTAGATTAGAGTTTTGAAAATAAAACAAATGAAAATTCATAACTTTCGAAATTTTATTTTCAAACATTTTCAACTACGAAATAGGAATAATTTTCAACTCGATGGGATTCAAGACTTCAAATTTAGAATTTCAAACTTGGAAGTTTATTTATAAAAAATTAATAATTATAAATAAATTGAATACGTTAAAAATTTAAATGTATGTTTTTCAACTGGACAATCTCTGAATGAAATTATTTCAGACTGAAATTTAGAAAACAGAAAAATTTTAAAACATTAAAAATTTAACTGTTTGTAGATTAGTTAAACTATTAAATTAAAGTTTTAATAGAAATTACTCGAGTTAAAGTTTAACTATTTCTAAAACGATTTTTGTATATAATTATAAAATTTAATGTATATTTTTTTAGGGCATTTTAAAATTTTCAAGGAATTGTCCAGAGATTCAAAAGCTTTTAAAGGATTTGATATATTTTAGGATATTTTAATAGATTTAAATGAATTTTTAAGTGATTTTAATAATTTAGTACGAGATTTGACAGGATTTGAAATATTTTATGGTATTTTTAAAATTATAGATACGTTCAAGAGCTTTGAAAAATTTCAAGAGATTTCAAAAGATTTGTAAGGATTTTAAATATTTGAGGAAGTTTTAAAAGATGCCAAGGAATTTTTAATTAATTACAGTAATTTAATATGAGATTTTAAAGGTTTTGATATATTTTAGAATATTTTAATAGATTTCAAAGAATTTTTAAATGATTTCAATAATTCAGTATGTGATTTTAAAGGATTTGAAATATTTCATGATTTTTTTTTAATTTCAAGGTATTGTTAAATGCTTTAAAAAATGTTAAGAGATTTCAGAAGATTTGTAACTATTTTAAAAATTTGAGGAAGTTTTCAAAAGATGCCAAGGAATTTTCAATTGATTACAGCAATTTAATATGAGATTTTAAAGAATTTGATATATTTTAGAATATTTTAATAGATTTAAATGAATTTTTAAATAATTTTAATAATTTAGTATGAGATTTTACAGGATATGAAATATCTCATGGTTTTTTTTAAATTTTAATATATTTTCAAGAGCTTTAAGAAATTTCAAGAGATTTAAAAAGTTTCGTAAGGATTTTAAATATTTGAGGAAGTTTTAAAAGATGCCAAGGAATTTTCAATTCATTACAGTAATTTAATATGAGATTTTAAAGGATATGAAATATTTCAGGGTATTTTTAAAATTTCAAGAAGTTTTCAAGAGCTTTGCAAAATTTCAAGAGATTTTAAAATTGGCTTCCTGAAAATTTAACTATTTTGTGGATTTTTTTTTTGATTTTGTTTAAAAATTAATTTCTTTTAACTACAAGAAAATTATACTTTATGGAAAATAAATTTCTTTTGTGCAAAGTTCAAGTATTTGATTAAAAATGCCTTTTTTCTTATACAATTCAGTCTTTTGGATAAAACTAACTTTTTGTTTAAAAATTTAAATATTTTGTTTTAAAATAATTTAACAAATTTTTTTTGCAGAAAACTAATTGTTTTAGTTGAAAATTTAACTATTTGTATTAAAAGTTAGTCAACTATTAATTAAAATCAATGTTATATTTTATAATTATATTATTAACATTAATAATATGTATAATAGTAATAATATTCATACTATATACACCTGCAAAACATAACTTCAAAATTGACTCATGCATGAAATGAAGAATCACACGAAACATTAAATTCGCCAATTTCTTCCATTTCTTTCAAACGGGGATCGAGATATAAATGGAAGACCACCGAAGTCTTGCGAAGCTTTTTAAGGATTTTAAATATTTGAGGATGTTTTAAAAGATCTCAAGGAATTTTCAACTTATTTTTATAATTTAAAGGAATTTCAAAGAATTTTAACAAATTCAGCAGGGTTATTTTAAAAAATTCCAAAGTACTTTAGAAATCTTTGAAAGATGCCAAGGTCTTTTAAAATATTTTGAAGGTTTAGAAATATTTGAGAGTATTTTAAAACGTTCCAAGTAATTTTTAATTTTTTACAGTAATTTAATATGAGATTTTAAAGGATTTGGTATATATTAGGATATTTTAATAGATTCCAAGGCATTTTCAGTTGATTTCAATAATTTAGTATGAGATTTTAAAGGATTTGAAATCTTTTAAGGTATTTTAAACTTGTAAGGAATTTTCAAGAGCTTTCAAAAATTTTAAGCGGTTTTAAAGGATTCAAAAATTTTCAGGATATTTTAAAACATTTCAACGAATTTTCAATTAATTTCAATAATTTCGAGCGATTTCAAAAAATTTTAACGTTTTTTTTCTCATATTTTTTTTTTGTTGATGATTCATCAATTAGTTGGATAAATTTATTTTCTGAAAATGTAACTATTTGGTAGAAAATTTATTTTCAGAAAATGTAACTATTTTGTAGAAAATTTATTTTCTGTTTGGTTAAAAATTTTTTTTTTTAACCACAAATTTAACTATTCTATATTTAAATGAAAAGTGAGCTTTTTTAGTTAAAATTTTTTGTATTTTATTGAATACTCTTCTTTCTTGGTATAAAATTAATCTTTGTTGTCGAAAATTTAACTATGATTAAACATGAATTTTTTGTTCAGAAAATTAGTCTTCATGGAAAATAAATTTCTTTTGTGCAAAGTTCATGTATGCCTTTTATGCCTTTGTAATGCCATGTAATGCCTTTTTTAATATACAATTTAGCTTTTTGGATGAAAATGTAATTTTTTATTTAAAATTTTACTATTATGTTGAAAACAATTTAAAAAATGTTTTTTGTTCAGTTATGTATTTGATTCAAAAATTTTTGTTGCAGAAAACTAATTGTTTTAGTTGAAAGTATAACTATTTGTATTACAAATTAGTCAACTATTCATTAATATTAATATATTAATTTATAATTACAATATTAACATTAATTATATATATATATATATATATTTAAAAATTTGTCATAAGGACAACCGCAGGATTTCGCCGGGAGCGGGTGCTAATCTGAAAAATTGCACCCGCTTCCAG
>NC_046663.1:64331376-64334183 GCF_010883055.1 Belonocnema kinseyi | reverse complement strand
TATCTGCAACGAACATCCTTGCCGTCCCGGTACTACTCTATTCATTTGGAGTAGTTACATGGACGAAGAACGAGCTCAGATCTCTTGATATCGGGACAAGAAGGGTTATGCACATGAAAAAAGCATGCATCTTAAGACTTCCGTTCCGCGACTGTACATTTCACGCCGTCAAAGGAGTCGCGGAATATTGAGTCTTGAATGTCTTCACAACAGGATTATTCTGGGTACAGCACATAGAGTTGCAAATGCAAGAGATCCTCTTCTTAAAATGGTCAGGAATCACGAAGAAGTGGGCAAAGGAGCATTTCTATACAAAGCAGCGGAGGAGGCTTCTGAAACAGTCGGACTTGACTTCAGTATTACGGGTGAGCATAATGCATCAAATCTAATCTATCTCGAGTACTCACTCCTGAAAGCCCGGATTAAGAAAGCACAAAAGAAAAACTTTCGTAAACAGCTCCTCGATAAGAGGATGCACGGTATCTTCACCTTAATATCGCGCCTCTAAATGGTCCTAGGGAAATTGAGTCGATTGTCGAGAATGGGAAGTGCCGAATATACTAGAACTTTATATTCTCGACAATTGTTTCTGTTGCTCACTCGAGGCCTGACATGGTTCACAGGGGTGCCTTCCCGCCCCCACGAAGCGTGGGAAAAGGGGCAGGGGTGTGACCTTACATTATGTCTGTGACCAGTCGCAGGGGTGCCTTCTCACCCCGCGACACGTGGGAAAAGTGGCAGGGGTGTGACCTAAGTTTTTTTTGGTTCCATTCAAAGGGGTGCCTTCCCGCCACCCATGACACGTTGGAAAGGAGGTCTTGTCTGAACTAAGTTATTTTTGTGACCAGTCTTTGGGATGCCGGGGGTTTTTGCGGTTATCTTAGCCAATACATAAATACATAAATAAGCACCCACGTGTCGCGGGGTGAGAAGGCACCCCTGCGACTGGTCACAGACATAATGTAAGGTCACACCCCTGCCCCTTTTCCCACGCTTCGTGGGGGCGGGAAGGCACCCCTGTGACTGGTCACAGAAATAATGTAAGGTCACACCCCTGCCCTTCTTCCCACGCGTCGTGAGGGCGGGAAGGCCCCCCTGTGACTGGAATAGGAAATAACTTAGATCACACCCCTGCCCCTTTTCCCATGCGTCGTGGGGGCGGGAAAGCACCCCTGTGATTGGTCACAGAAATAATGTAAGGTCACACCCCTGCCCCTTTTTCCACGCGTCATGTGGAGCGGAAAGTCACCCCTGTGAAAACTATCACTCGTACAAAAAAATGTTTCCTACAAAAAATGTGTATTTCTGTAAGATCTACAACTTTTATTCTTAGAATGTTGCGAGATTTTGTATATTGGCTATGATGAACGCAAAAAACACATTTTTTATGGTTTTTCCGCGATTTCACCATGAAAATCGCCTAGTCGCCAATTTTCACTGTCATTTTCGTAATCAGCGCGTCAAAATACATAAGTATACGCAGTGTGAAGGAAATCGTCACGTACACCTATTCGGTACTTTATCCAAACAATTTAATCAACAAATTTTAGAATATTACTTTAATTGCGAATATTAGATAAAACATAATGAAATAAAAATACTTAGAGTTTCCAAACACGCTGCTATTCCGACTTGCATATTACATTTAATATGAAATATATATTAAATTTCAAATACCGTTTATGCAAATGGCTTCATATACATTTGTATTAAATTTCATACAGATTTTTCTAACAGTGTAGTGATTCGTGTAACTGTACTGTCTGTAGAGTAATGCCTCAACAAATGAACCAGCTTGATATAGTAAGAAAGAGAGAAGAAAATGTAGGTTCATTTTAATACGGACTTCAGATGTTGCATGCGGGGTTCGGTTAATGAAATATGGCCTCAATATTGTATTTCGCTTACCATTTAAACTGTGGGTATGCAGATTAGATCAACATAAAAGAATATGGAGTAAAAGAAAGGTGCACATCCAGAATCAAATTTTCACTCGACAAAGATGTTGTGTAACACAGAAGTGGTTCTACGAACGACGAAAATACGGCCGGAAAATTCATTGAGAATTACCAAAATCAATATCCAAGATAAGTGGTTTGAGCAATCGGTTATTTAAAAACATTTACATTATTTTGCAAGTTTTATCTAGTGCAAAAGCGATTCTTTGTAAACGGTTTTATAAGGTTGCTACCGAGACTGCAGATCTGTTTGTAAAAGAATATGATTGAGTTTTGATGCCACCATCAGTGCATAAAACACTGATTCATGGAGCAAATATTATTGATTCTTTTTTCATGCTAATTGGTTAATTATCTGAAGAGGCTTAGGAAGCGCGAAATTAAGACCTGAAAAAAGGTCGACAAAATAATTCAAGAAAATGATCTCCAATGAAGATGTATGAAGACTTGTTGCAATTTTTGTTGTATTCTGCTGATCTTGATTTGTGAAGCTTGAGATATCAGTTTCTCCAAATTGGGAAATCACAGCTTCCAGAAGCTAGAGGACTGCTTTTAAATACCACGTGATTTCATATGATTGAGAAACAATCGAAATTTTCCATCGGCAAAAAAATTACACGAAATGCATTGGCTTATAACAATTTTTTAAATAGTGAATAAGGTAACCGGCCGTATTATGAGACATATGTTGATAACAGGCTAGTTGTATTTGATTTTTTTAAATAAATATTAATTCAAATATTAAAATTCTTCACATCACTCGAGATTTTGCTTCTTTCCGAAGTAATAGTCAAAGCGATTTTATGCAAATGATATTAAAACAAAATTATTTCAAGGAAAAATGGGAAT
>NC_046663.1:64329377-64331276 GCF_010883055.1 Belonocnema kinseyi | reverse complement strand
TGAAACGTGACCTTGTTAGTTGTCACACGATTTTTGCCAGGTGAGATAGTAAATCTGGTTTTCCAAAGCGGCATCAATCTCTCTATGCACCCAACTATTTGCTGATGAACCTTTAAGATTTCCAAAACGCAGATGATAAGTCTATGGGACGTAGAATCGAAAGCTTTCCGATAATCAATCCAGGCCATCGATAGGTCACGCTGGTAGAATGCTGCATCTTTGCAGACACATCTATCGATGAGCAGGTTCTCCCGACATCCGGCTACGCCTTTCTTTGAGCCTCGTTGTTCATACATTCCTTGCCACACAGGTTCAATTGCCCGAACAATCCTATCATTTAGGATAGCTGTGAATATCTTATAAAGCGTGTTCAGACAAGTTATTGGCCTGTAGTTCTTTGGGTCAGCTAGGTAGCCTATTTTCGGTAAGAGTATTGTGCGCCCTTCCACCAACCACTCTGGAATCGGCTCTTCCGACTTCAAATATGAGGTGCAAATACAGGCCAAATGCTGATGGGTTGAAGAAAACTTCTTCCACTAGAAGGTTTTGATACAATCTGGTCCCGGTGCGGAATAGTTCTTCATCCCTCTTAATACTTTTTTTACCTCCTCGGTAGTGATGGGTGGGCATTCTTTATCAGGTGTTATGAGAGCAACACATAACTCCTTGGAAGAGTCGAGATGGGTCAGAGAGAAACTGTTGATTTTCTCTGACCCACCTCTCCCTCCGCTCTAGACTTCTCTTGGCGTCAGATAGTATACGTATTCTCTCAAAAATTCCTGCAGATGTGATGTAGTCAATCACACATTGAATGCGGGACGCGTACTGTCTTGCCCAGCCTATCTTTACGGCAAGTTGATGCATTCGTCTTTTGGTCTTATGATTAGCCGTTGGTTTTGTTTTATGGTTCGCATCGGCCAAAGCTCTCGCTGCATTATACACACGATAATTGATAGCCCAGAGGTCGGATTCACCGGAAAAATGTCCACGAAGTTCGTCATCCATTTCAACCAGATCTTTAGGCTTGAGAGAAACCTTGGTGTTGATGTTTCTCCGGGTTGTAAAGCATTGCTCTTCATCTATTGGATGCCTGCCCGCGGTTGGTCTTAGTGTCGCCTCTCTTTCTTTGTTGCCGGCTTGTTCTAGCTGTGGTAGAGTGGGCGACCCGCTTACATAGCCCCTTTTGCGGAGTAGTTCAGCATGGTTTCGCAGACGTTGCTGCGAAAAGTGCGATAGCTCCGGGTGTTTCTCGCACCACAGTGCATGCAGCCGTGCCATGTAACCCCGTTTACGGGTCACACTCACATCGTAGCAGTCTAGCAAGTCGTGATTCAGTTCCTCTGTCCACCCAAAGGTCACGAGATCCCGCCGATCCATCGCATTGAATCTATTTTTATTGGCTCCCCCAGCTCTAGATTGGACGGCATTGTTGGCCGACATATTGTCGGGAGCCCTGCGCGTTCTGTTGTTTTGAACCGCACTTATTACAACTATGTTTGGTGTTGTCATTGTTGTTCCTACGAGAAGCTAGGGAAAGGGGTTCGTCCATCCTTGTAGAGCCCCGCATGCAAGGATAAGGCTGCGTACTCTGAGAGGTCGCCCGCTATCCCAGAGTCACCATTTTAGACCGTGCCGAAAGCTGAATGGCACCTGGGTGAGGTGTCTAGAACGGTGACTCTGGGATACCAGGCGACCTCTCAGAGTAAGCAGCCTTATCCTTGCATGCGGGGCACTACAAGGATGGAGGAACTCCTTTCCCTAGCTTCTCGTGGGAACAACAATGACAACACCAAACATACATAGTTGTAGTAAGTGCGGTTCAAAACAACAGAACGCGCAGGGCTCCCGACAATGGGTCGGCCAACAATGCCGACCAATCTAGAGCTGGGGGAGCCAATG
>NC_046663.1:64319980-64329277 GCF_010883055.1 Belonocnema kinseyi | reverse complement strand
AAATCAGTATATTCATCAGCATGCTCTCATAAAATAAAATTACACTGGTGAGAATTATTTACAAAATATTGATTTAACGTAAGGAATTGGATAATTATAATATCAACTACAAAGAATAACCGAGAAAAGAGAAAAAACTGAATTAAACAAATAAATTTGAAGAAAATAATAAGCATCATCCAGTGAAATACTTTAATAGCCCTCCCTTCTACAGCCTTTCCGAGAATTAACACCGCGCCGCAGGTAGGTGTAATAGGACCTGCGCGGGGTTTATGGCTGTCACTCAGGCGTGACCAAGCAAAAGCGGAGCTGGCTATGATGAGTTAGTTCCCACCCACCGTCAGCCCTGAAATCAGCACTATAGAAGAGTTTCACTGTATATATATTATATGCATATGTATATGTATATATATATATATATATATATACATAATATGTAATACTATTAAAATATATAAATGTACTAATATTATGATATCATCTGGGGTAGCACATACGTTTTAATATTAATCAAATTATTAAAACTAAAATGTTTACGAACATTCCCCGAACCATCTGCGGTGCCTTTCTGGATACGCAAACATATCCCTACTTCCAGGAACATTCCCGAAACACTTTTTGGAATTCACCGAATCTTCAATTGGAATTTTCCAGGAATATTCTCTTCTCTCTATTTTTTGTGAAATTGCTATTAAATTGTCTAATTCTTTACCTGAAATTATTACTTTTAATATATAATTAACACAAGTTTAATTTCATTTTATTAAAGCATGCTCATGAGTATGCTGATTTTATAGGTTAGTTTAAATGTAGTGCAAATTTTGTTACTAATTTACCTTATAACCTGTGTCGCTTTTAACGTATTGGTTCAGTACAATAATTATTTAATTATAAGTATCGATCAATGTTAAAATTGAAACTTTTAACAATAAGAACAGATTAGAGTCACTTTAAAAATGCTGGCTCTTTAATCAGCATATACAATGGGCGCAAGTCGGTCCGTGGATTATGAAAAACGCGGGCGGTTGTTCTATAAGTATGGACTTCAAAACAGCCGATGTAGATGATAATATTCACAAATAGTATTTGTTCTCCGCCTTGCGCCCTATATTTATTTTTATTTACAATTTCTTAATGTATTCTTATAAAAACGGACATTGTTTCATAATGCGGTCGGTTACCTTGATTGTGGTCAATTTTAAAAGTATCATAGTAAAGTATCATCGGAAAGACATTTTTAGTTGATTCCGTAAACGAAAATTGAGCCTATTGATTCAAAAATCGCCCAACTGTGAATTTTTAAATAAAATTTGTTTAGATAATGAATAATTGTTGTCAACTTGCAAATTTTTATCATAGAAAAAAATCATGGAAAAGGCATCCCTAGTTGTTTCCGTAAACAAAAATTAACCCTATTCATTGAAAAATCGCCAAACTGCAAATTTGTGTATAAAAATTGTTTAAATAACAAATAATTGCTATCAATTTGCAAAGTATCATAGTAAAGATTTATCAAAAAGACACATCTAATTTATTCCGTAAACAAAAATTGAGTTCACAGGACACTGAGTGTTTCCGTTAGGAGGCCCTCAAACATCTTAAGAGGCCAATAGCAGGCCAAGCCCGAATTATATTCAATTCAAATTTCAGTGTAGATGAAACGGGTCAGAAAGAAACAGGTTTTAAAAAAAGTAAATGATTATTATTGTTATTATATAGGGGAATTAAAATTCAAGTCCCATCAAGAAATCAAGGGCGCAAGTACATGCCGCGACAGTCTTCAGCTAAAGTGAGCTACTCTCATAAATGTACAGTAATCGATGGGGTATATAATTAATAAAAGGCAATAGAGAACGACGCTATTGTAATTTAAAAAACAGGAACTCCATCAAACTTTTAATAAAGTTATTTTTAAAAACTCTGGGATGCTTGAATTGAGAATTTGATGGAAGAGACCACAACGATTAAAGTCTGGGAAAAGGGAAACGGTAGAACGATAAAATAGGATAGATAAGATTTACATTACATATTTTTTTATTTAGAATGGGCAGCAACCCTCGAGAACTCTAGATTTCGGTAAATGTCGATAATAGTACTCACTAGTTAGAACACATTCATAATAATTGATATTTTCGATTTTGAATTCAAAATTTAACTTCATATAACTATACGTAAAAAAATTTTCCGCTGATACAGATTGCACCGAAAGGATTTGGTGATACTTTAAGGGAACTAGCAGAAGAGTACCATAATCCAGTAATATGTGTCACTGAAAATGGAGTAGCTCTAAATGAAGGATTAAATGATTCAACCAGAATTCAATTCTTCCATGATTCTGTAAAGGAAATACTAATAGCCATTTGCCGAGATGGTGTCAACGTCAAGGGTTACTACATTTGGTGTCTCCTCGTCAATTTCGAGTGGACAGACGGCTACGGGTAGGTAATAATAATATTTTCAAATAAGACGAGTATAATTTCTTTCCTTTCATGCGTGGTTTGGTGAGGTACTTCACCGAGCGCGGGCCGTAGATCCACGCGCACGGTTGTGCGCGCTACATGAACCTCTAAACTAACCTCAAACCTGGGACGTACACAGTAAAAAAAAGTGTTCAAAATGACACCGAAATCAATATCATATTGATATGCAACAAAAAGATACCGAATTTAAGAGCATTTTGATCGGCTGAAGAGAATGATCGACTTTTGAGATCATAATGATCTGATTCAGGATCATGTATGAAGTCAAGCCAATATGGCTGACGTTCTTACAATACTTTAGCTCTTATTCAAGCTTTTTATGATTTCTGATCGTGCAGTGTACTTGAAAAGTTGAAAAAATAACGAAATCTGATATTAGAAAATATCAGCTGTTAAGTGTAGTTGTCACTTGCATGCGGTTAGATACATTTTTAGGTTACGTCGTTATGACAACGGCGCTAATAATTGGCGGCCATTTTGTTTATTCTGACAAATGAACCAAAAAATGAGATCAAATTGATCCGAAAGGAAAATCATTATGATCTCGAGAGTCAAATGATCGCTGGAGCAAAATGCTCTGCAACAAAATTGATCCTTTTTTTTACTGTGTAATATCACTCGAAATTCTTTTTGCAAACTCACGTGCGGACGTAAAAAGGCCAGGTCACTGCCTTGATGCACAATATCCTTTTATGTCCCACAGACATGATTTAAGCATTTTGTCAGTGTCTTTTTAGTTCTAAAAGTATCCCTTTGCACAACAGGAGGAGCAATAGCGAATGATTTTGTGCACAGTTCAATAAGGAGTCCATAATACTGCTAAGAGTATTATGGGATCATAATCGTACTCGACGCATGAGCTATTTCCGTAGTTTATAACTCAAAGAATTAGAAATAGAAGAATGTAACGAGTACCTCAGACAACATTGAAATTTTTTACTATTTAGAATAGGCATGATACTTAACATGGAAATAATAAGCTTACTGTTTCACTGTTTTCAGAGTAAAGTTTGGTATCGTTGAGGTGGATTTCAGTGACCCGATGACAAGGACAACCAAAAAAATCAGCTAATTGGTGGAAACGCGTTCGCAGTAGTCGCCAATTGCAGCCAGTGTATTGTGATTGAAATTTATTACTCTTACAGAATAATTTCAGAGAAAATAATTACCATGCATTTATGTCAATAACTAAGAAAAATGAGCTTATCTTCAAAGTTGTCCATAAATTTCAAACATTTCATCAATATAAAAAGAGCTGCCAATTGATAATTTTTAAGTTCAGCGATCTTGCTTTTATGAAAAGTTATAAGATATAGCATACTTAATGAAAATTTAGCAATTTTCAATACAGTTTAATTGCTATAGTTTAAATATTATTTTCAAAATATATACACATTCATTCATTCAACGTTGTACAAAAAAGCTATAGAGAAATTTCTATGCAATTTATTTTCTTAAATATTGTCAATTTTCAAAGCGACCTATATTTCAATGGCTTTCACGATTTATTTTGAAAAAAGATTGGATTTATATAAAAAATATTCTACACAGAAATTATGCATTGCGTAAAAATACAACTTTTTTGTGTTGCAAAATTTTTCTGATAAAATCATTATTTTTTGAAAAAAACTTTTAAGAAGTAACTACATTATGTGTTCGACCTCTCCAGCATCTCCGAAATACTAAACATGGCAACGATCGTGAATATGACGCGACATTTCGGCGCAACTTTTATCAGCACTTCTAAGATTTCAAATCTTCTAATGTCGCCAAGGATTAAAACTGATAACCTTCACTACTTTTGTTTAAAAATACATTAGAGGTAATTGTGACTACACTCGAGTCTTGGTTTAGCCACAGTATCAGGGGTTACCTGCAAGTAGTTAGTCAGATAGTTAGTTTTAAAACGGGCGGAAAGCCCCCGCGAACCCCCCTTGGTGCTCAAGCTATGAAGTCTATTGTGCCTCACTCTTAACTATTCGCTCTGAGAAGTTGACCTTAGACCTTTTCATGAAGACCAGCATGTCAATCACCGATCGGGTTTTAATTTCCTCAGGTTCCATAAAATGGGGGCAAAGGGTTCGCTATCTGAGCCCAGCTAATGCCGGAATTGGCTTAATACATTAAGCGATGTTTCATCATCCCTGTCGCATTTCCTGCACCCTGTCTTAAGACTCATTCTGTACATATAGCCCAGGATGGTTTTCGCTTTCCGGCAACCTTGGGTTTGCTCCCGGTATTCCCAATGTTTTGTGCGGATTCAACCTTTAATGGCAAGGCTGATTCAACAAGACGCTAGTCCCAGATCCGATTCCGGTTCTATGTGTTCATTTGTTGCGCCGAATTTTTCCAACTGGTCCGCTTTTTCGTTGCCCTTGAACTCTGTACGCCCAGGAACCCATATGAGAGCAACTTGGGCTTTTTTCAATATGGTTTAATGCCATTTTTCATTCCTAAACCAGTTCTGATGTTATGTTTAGTTTCCCTAACGCAAGTTAGTTTCGCTTGACTCTCTGAGCAGATCCTAATCTGCCTGATAGCAGAGTTTTTTCTATTAATGTTTCAGCACAGCGAAGGTGAGCTAGAACCTACTCCTCAAAGACAATACATGACGGCTTTGGTGAAGTTAAAGCGTTTTTTTATTTATCTTGTCGCATCTCTAGAATCAGCAGTGTTCTGATGTCACTCAGAACCCTAGTGTGATTAGTCCCCCGAGCCCATCTATTTAATCGTGCTAGGCAGTGTATGAAGCCTATCGAATGGAGCCATGCAAGCATTTTAGGACCTAGATCCCACGTCAACCCAAAAGCTTTCATGCACATCGAAAAAGTCATGAGCAATTTCCTGCATTGGGTCTACAGGAGTGTCAACTTCCGGAAGCTTGTAGTTTCCCGTGAAAATTACCATGCTTGTCTTTTCCAGATTTTCCGAGAACCATTAGCTATCGTACCTGAGCTCTACGATGTGCAGCGCCGAACTTGTCAGACCGATCAACGTTTCCAAATGGGCCCCTCTGATTAGGATTAATAAGTTACCTGGATAATCCTGGGTAAAGTACCCCTCATTATCTAGCATACGACGAAGGCCATCTAGTACCATACACCACAGAAGGGGTGACAGGACACGCCGTTGTGGCCGGCTAAGCGACGCTAATCCCTTAACTAAGCCTCCTCTCTATCTGATTTCGAGTCTCTTTCGGCGTAGCATATTTTGCATCCAGCTTACCAGCTGGTTTTACGCGCTACACCTCAAACCCTCTCGAAAGAACTTTCCTGCAGCATACCCCTTTTGTTCTAATTGCTACTTCTATTTTACTACTATAGCATGAAGTATCGTTTCTACCGAGCAGTCTGCCTGGAAAGCAAGCTGCTTAAAAGCACCATAACTCTGATAAATTTGTCAACAAGCCTCTCCAACGTCTTGAGGATAAAAAACATTAACCGAAAAAATTAACTGAAAACCCGGGAAGTGAACTTCAATCAGGTAGTTCAGCGTTGCTTTATTTGCCCTGCTGCACAACGTTCTTGTCTTTTTATGGAGATTATCCAGGTGGGTGTTCCACCATTCTGCTCTTTTCCTAGACGTAATTGTGCTCGTAGGGCAATTGTTTTCATATGATGTAGGCAGACCCCTTAAAGGAAAATCTGCGGCGTGCTCTAGCTCATAGTTTGTGGGAAATTCCACAAGCCTTCCTCTTTGCAACACCTGATTTCCCTAAGTTTAGCGGAAACAAGATATATCTGTGGTCCAAGAGACTACTTATCAGAGACTCTCCAGCCCACTACCCTGCTCCTCAGCTTCTCCGAGCCATAAGCGAAAAATAGAGGTCTTGTGTATCCAGTGCCTTCTGCCGTTTAAACTCCCTATTTGAGGGAGTTTCTCTGGAACCCTTTTTATCTTGATCATATAATAAGCTTGAGGAGTTATTTCAGGCGTAGATTCTGCATTCACTGCCTTCAGCGGGGTGCTTTGACTGCTGTTTTAGAGACGCGCTTTGCGTTCTCTCTTCTTTCGTGCTCCACTGCGTTGCCTTCTCCTCATGGAGAATCCCGTTTTTTAGTTCGTTTTTTGTTCGAACTAAACTCTCATCGTTTTTGATTCGTTTTATTTTGTGTAGTCCTATTAATTTCCCACGAAAAGCTAAGGAAGTAAGAAACACTCTAGCGGAGCCTCGCATGCAGGTGCCGAGTCTACATACTATGAGATTCGACCTGGTGTCGCAAGGTCTCCGTTAAGACAACTCCTTTGTGACCTCTGCATATCTGCGTCTACTTAGGGGGGGGGGGCCAGGCTGGGATGCTCAAGAATGTGTTCACCCTAGTCCCGTTTAGCCCTTGAGACGACGATCAGATCATGACTTGGGAGCATGAGAAATCGCGCCCTCGATATTCCAGGATACTTTTATATTACCCCTTGAAGGGGCCGTTTCTTAATTTAGATCCCACCGACTAGAGTCCTTCAGATCACCAGAGTAAATACACCTCACGATGCAGCCTCTCTGGTGCACCTATTTTAGATCTATGGTCCGATGAGACCCGTAAGCCCTCCCATCAGCTACAAGGTCTCGCGATAATATTTCACACTCCCGATATGCGAGTATGCGCGCACTGTGCCTTTCCGCTACGCTGCTGGTATTTTTCAGGAAAAAGTCGCAACCATCTCTCACAAAGCGTGCTTAAAAACTCCGTAGGCCAACAGTTTCAGGAATTACTAAGCCTCAAACGGCTAAACCGAGAGTCGGTTATACTTTTAATTGTTGGATTTACGATTACTATCGTTACTGCTACGAACTGCGTACGAGTACTAACGGCGACATGTTCTCGTATAAAAATGGTTTGTTAATTTTGCCATCGACGCAGTTGTCGCGACTCATACTATCACTATGCTAATTTGCAAATGTGACCTACCACTTGACACTTGACCCGAACAGGCTTTTCTGGAAAATGGTGTTTCTCAAATGCACTGGAACATAGGTTCAATGAGTCCAGATTTACTGCTTCCGAGAGTTGGTACCGCGAGGGTTTCGGGTTGAAGATGGAGCCTGAGCCCCAAGCGTGAAACATTAGCAGCGTAACGACAAAAGGACAGTGAGCAACAATATTATGTGTTCCAATTGGAATTGGCTTACACGCAACTGAAATTTAACTTTTGTATAATCTGAATTTACCACTGAAGGCCACTAAAGTTATCCTCGAAACCGGTGGTAAATCCAAGTTCCAGTGTAGTCGAAACTTGCCTTTTTAGTGGAAAATATTAACCATGTGTACTTAGTTTTTTTAATGCAAGTGGGCCCCAATTCCCTATCTTTATCGACAGAGTGTCATGGCATTCTGCATGGCACATTTCGATATTCTGAATATTTACGCATGTAGAAAATTGTTTTTTCTTTTCTTTCGTATGTCATCCTCCACTATAATCATGTATACTCAACATACATAAGAAAAAGGTGCTGAACATGAATATGTTTTAAAGTTCTGATTTTTCGATGATTTTCAATGTTTTTCGGGGCTAAGTGACGCCTTGTATGGTACGTCATCGTACATACGGGATGCCGACAGATATTTAGGCATGCATAGACACGTACATACAAACAGACAGACTCCATTTTGATATATTTTTTTTTAACTCAGGGGGTCTCAAAGAGAGAATATTGGGCCAAATTCGAGGATGTCATCTTAGCCCCGCAATTTTCCGCTCGATAGATTTTAGATCACTCCACTTTTTTTATAATAATTGATAAAAAACATCGAACTTTAAAATCAAAAGAGAAATTTTGTAGCCTACTGAATTCTCGATCCACCAGTATCTAATACACTATCAAACAATTTTGTTTTCAATTAAAAAACGACTTGAAAAAAAGCGTTGGCATAGCCCCAGTCTGCCCTATACTAATTGATATGCACATGTATCAATAAACTTAACTTTGTAAGATTAAAGGTAATTTTCCCGAAGGTTGTTCCCAAATAATTATTCAATTATTAGCGTTGGTGCTTCTTCATTATATTAAAGAAACGTCAGTTGTCAGACAAGCACCACAGTTATTAAATCATTATTTACTTGCGAGAAAACGTTGGGCTTCAAAAATTAAATTTATTAACACATATGAATATTGATTTTCTTCGAAACCTATTCATTGTAGAAGAAAATGTTAGGAGCAAAAGAGCTATAGTTTCTCGATATCCTCAAGCCTGTTAAAGCACGGATTATGAAAAATAAACACTTTTCTTCGTAAATTAAAGAAAATAAAAGTAACTTAATTTTCATCGTAAAAACTATTGTCATTCTTAACCTATTAAGTACATAAAAAATATTTTACAAAACAAATATGCAGTTTATTTCAATCTACATTTTCATGCACATAATTTGTATCTGAAATGTATACTTTTCAAGTTATACAGACAGTACATTTTTTGACAAAATTCATACAAAATTAACAAAAACTTTTGCAACGATAATTGAAACTTTAAAAAAGCACTATTTTTTGTGGAATACATTCATATAATGTTAAAAGTTTTGAAAATAAATCATGAAAATTGTGAAAATAGAGGTCGTTTTGAAAATCCAGAGTACCTCAGAAATAAAAATGCACAATAAAGCCTCTGTGCTTTTTTTGTACAATGTGAGATGTATGCATCTGCATATAAAATCTACTACATATATAAATTTCAAATTTGTGCCGTTAACGCTCGGTACCGTCTACAACGTTGCATAGATTAAATTGAAAATGTATACACGTGTAGATTAGGAATTGGAGATGGTTCCTAGCGCAACCTAAATCGCTAATTGATAATAGCTTTTTTTAATAAATAATGCAAAA
>NC_046663.1:64318863-64319880 GCF_010883055.1 Belonocnema kinseyi | reverse complement strand
ACTACGTGTTCTCCCGAATACTCTTACAACCTGACCGGGAGCCCAAAAAAAATGTGTCAAAAATCTGATGCCGATTGGTCGAAAACTGCAAAAGCCCTTCCCCCATTTGCCCCCCCATACCCTTACGTCTTGTTTGGGAGCCCAAAGAATATGTGTGCAAAATTTGGTGACGATTGGTTAAAAACTGTGGACTTGCATAAGCATCATCCGTTTTATACCGTCGCCGCATTTTGAGTCAAGACATTCCCGATGTTAGCTGCAGGGCGTGCCATGCACTTCCCCGAGCATTTAGCTAACATACTATCTAGTCGTCTAACTCATGCGGAAACGACCTACATCCAAAGGCACAATGCGGCACTAAGAGTGCTTTATTACCATCTCAGTCACTTTTACGGCATTAACCTTAATATCGCTCCTCTAAATGCTCCTAGGGAAATCGAGTCAATTGTCGAGAATGGGAAGTGCCGCATATACTGGAACTTTATATTCTCGCCAATTGTTTCTGTTGCACACTCGAGGCCTGACATGGTTCTTCTTGACTTTGAGAAGCGAACCATATTCGTTATCGAATTTTCGGCACCAGCTGACAAAAACATCATAGCCAAGGAGAATGAAAAGAAAGAGAGGTGTCATATAAGGTATTACCTTATAAGGGAGTTGCAAAGATTGTACCCGGAATATTCTGTTCAACTAATCGTCCTTATCATCGGCGTTCTTGGTGGTGCCAAGCTTTCACTCGTTAATAGCCTGAAAAGCATCCCTGCGTGTCAACAATATGCTAAAACACGTGCGGGAAAAATGCAGAAGACGGTAGTCCTTGGGTCGCTCCGTGTTCTTAGGGTGCATGAAACTTTTGCCGGATCGTCGTATAGATTCCGTTACAGACTGTAACCACCCATCTCACGGTCGTGAAACGTGGTTGTGGCTGAAATTTTACGGCGATTTCGCTGGGAGCTGGTGCAATTTTTCACATTAGCACCCGCTCCCGGCAAAATTCTGCGGTTGTCCTTATGACAA
>NC_046663.1:64303194-64318763 GCF_010883055.1 Belonocnema kinseyi | reverse complement strand
GGCAGTTTTTGAAATACATAAAATCAAGTGGCCTCAAACGTATGATGCTTACGAAAATCCACAGTTTTTGACAATCGGCACCAAATTTTGTACATATATTCTTTGGGCTTCAAGACAGGTCGTGAGAGTATTGAAGGGAAGATTTAATTATGGGAAATTAAGAAAAAAATTATCAGTGACCAAAGTACCCAATGCAAATCACTAGAATGGCCCGGAAGTCTGGAAAAAGAAGGCACTCAAACAATTCTTATGACGGTCCGCTACCTTCCACCGAATATTGTCGAAAGAATTGACCGTGAATTATCACGCTTCTTTAGATCGGTTACAGAAAACAACCACAATTCGTATTCGTGTTTCGATAAAGTTCATCACGACACGAACGATTTTACTCCTTTAGAAATCCACTAAAACAACAAACCACTACGTGCGTACACATACCATACAACCATACTACATACTGCATACCATAGAGCCAGAACATGAAATTCGGAAGTGAATGCATGAAAATAAAAGGCACATCACGGGCTAAAATCTTCAATGATAGCAACAACCTACAAATCTACCGATAGGATCAAAAGCTTTGATAAAAACAATACGAAATTCCGATAAAGAAAACAAACTAACAAAAACATTCCCAGAGTTTTACCGTGACCCCTATATACTAGAAAAGAAATTTAGAGGGAGAACCTATTTTTTCATAAATCCCCATACCAAAGCAGAAAGAGGGACCCTCAATGATCTATAGAACCTGAAGAACAACTATCTCAAACCAGCAAAAATATAATTATTTCCCGGTAAAATAGTCGGCAATTCGCCGTAGGGAAATACTTGCGTGAATCTACTTTAGAATTGAGATTTAAATCTCTATGACTGAAACTAGTATTTTGCTTGAGATGTTTTCTGTCTTTTTTCATTAAGAACAGTGCTTATTGAGATAAATGTTTTGCCATTATTTTTTATTGTCGAATACTTTAAATTCTGTTATAAGTAAAAATGATTTGAATTCAGTGTTCCAAAAGAGAATAAATCTTCTTCAATTTTATTTGAGTTTTCAATGGGAAAAGTATTGATTTAAGTGAAAATAGTATCTAAACTCTAAAGCAATTGTACCTATGTCCTTAGAGAGCGTTCACATATTACTTAAAATTAAAAAGGAGGGAAGAGATTCTTGTTTCGTTATGATCTGTGATGTGAGGCAAGGGGGAAGGGGGTATTTTTAACTCGAGTACGTAACATTTTTAAATGCCTCAATAATGCAATGGGACAAAGTATCTCGAAAATATGGAACAAATTTTTGTCGAAATCTAATTTGTTACAATACTGTATGAAGATAACCTTTAGTGACTATTTTCAGGTTGCTTACCTATTAATAAAGATTTATAAATTTTTTGCAATATCAATTTTGTATATCGAAATTTACAAATTGATAATTTTACTTTATCATGAAATTTATTTCTAAATGTTTCTAAACCAAAATATAATTTCTAAACTTTTGAAATTTTTCAAAGAGACTGTCCGTGATATTATTGCTAAACCCCCACTCCCTTCTATTATCACGTGCTTTTTTCAAAATGTCGAAAATTTATATAGCATGACTAAATTTTGTTAAATAAAATTATATTCAAATTATATAATTTGTTACATAGGAAGGTTAATTAGTTAGTTGAGCTACCACTAACGGCAGCTCATAACTCCCCGTCTCGGACTTATTCAGAATAGCCGCATCACCATCAACAACGTGAATGTTTATCCACATTTTCTTTTTTTGTATAAAGCAAATGGCCCAAGGAATGTTTTACACAAACTTACCTTTGGAATTGGTTGCAAAACAGGAGTCAAAATACACCAAACACAAATGAGTAAAAAAACTTTTAGTGTGCAGGGGTTCCCGTAGTGGCAAAAGTTCCCTTACGTACCTAGTCAAGTAGTAAAAAGGTTGAAAACGTAAACACTTTTTCTAGCTGCAAAGTCGGAGTGACACTGACACAAATAGAATCTTGATGCAGTTCACTGAAGATATGTAATCTCTAACAAAATACTGTTTGCGACAAACGACATCAATATATAATTTTTTCAGTATTTCAGAAAATGTTTTTACGAAGTATTTAATCTGCAACTTTGCTTATCATTAAGTTTTTGTCATCTAGATTTTTAACTCTCTTTAAATTTCTGGCATTCCAATTCAAACACTATTATAAATATTAACATATCTCGTTATAATACTTATATTATTTTATATTTTCGAAAATCCACTTAATTAAATTCATTTATAATTTTCATATTATTCAAGTCTTTAAATACATGATGAAAATATTGATTTTACCACACCCAAATTTCAAATTAAACCACTACTACTTTAATATTAAAACTCCTAGTGGCAATTTTTCGAATTAACCGGAAACTTCGAAAAGGGAATTTCCCCCTCCACGACATATCTTGGACCTGTGTTTACAACTGTGAACAAGTGCTAATTAAAAAGTGAGCTTCTGTTAAAAAAACAAATGATAGTCGTTAAAACATTCCTGTCTATCACAGCATGGTGGAAATGGACGTGGCTCAAAACTTCCTGCGGCTCAAAACTCCCCACTCTCCTAGTACTACTACTGCTGATACTATTGCTACTACTACTCAAAACTTATATAGGGGCAGAATGCTTCAAGTTTTCCCACCTTAAATTAATTTTTTTTAGATCTGGTTGAAACTTGACTGAATTATGATCCTATTAGACCTGCATTAATTCATTCATTCGATTGGACTTTTCTGCAAAGAAAATAAACTCAAAAAAGTTAAATATAGGTAATTTCAAGGCACATTAGACCTGGCAGTATTCATGCCCGAGCGCTGCAGGAGTTAAGCGTGGTACTCTCGAGCATAAAAATCTAAGTTTGACCAAGAAAAAATTTCCGGCCTAAAAATATATTTTTACATTCTCATCAGAGAAGGTATTATATTTGTTTATATTATATTATATAATAAAAATATATTATATTTATATTATATTTGTTTCAGTCAAATGTGAACGTTTTGGGACCCCCTGAATCCGAAAAACAGGTTTTTACAAATGAGTTTGTCTGCTGCCTGGCTGTCTGTCTGTATGTATGTATGTATGTATGCATGTATGTATGTTTGTCTATATGTATGAATGTGTGTATGTTTAGATGTATTTATGCATGTATTTCTATCTGTGAACTCCATAAATTAAAAAAAAAATAATCTATCAGAGTGGCTTTCGGTACACTTGTTTAGTGTCCAAAACATTATAATAAAAGTCCAACCGGATCATCCTAAAAGAAGTTGCACTAACGTAGATGTGAAGCAACGCGTAAAAAAACGAAAACTTCAGGTCCCTGTATTTTGATAACCGCTTCATAAATGAAGCTATGGTATCGTGAAATAATGTAGATCCACTCGGACTATAATCCAGCTAAGTTTCATCCCGATCCAAAAAAACAACGAATTTTCGGTGGGAAGACTTAACGTGTTCTGTCCCATATCATTACTTACTTAATTACTTATAAATTAATTTTATTTTTTAAGAATATTTAAAATCGTATTTATTAATTACCTAAATTATATGTGCAAAAGAAGAAGCGTGCGTGCTTCGAGCTCAAACTAACCCCTAAATCAAAGGGTGGACTATTTGGTAACTGTGACCCGCAAAAAATATATATATAACCTTTCTTGTTAAGAATTGTATATTCTATTTTTTGTACCGAGCTATTCTTGTCGTTAGATGCATCCTTTTCAAAGTAATAGCTAAAACCCAATTTTCTGAGGTGTTCATTAGATTTATGGGTGTGGACAAACAAAAGCGCAGCGAGCTGTAATGAGTTCCCACTCGCCGTCAGCCCCAAAATCGACGCTATAGAAGAGTTTTATTGTATATAGCCATCACATATAATCGTGAAATTCTAATGCGCAATGTGCATGCGCTCGGGCGATTTTCACATCTGAATTGTTTCAGTTTAACAACAACATATTTTTACGCTTAACATCTCAAAAAGATATAGCAATTCTTTTATTTTCTATTTTCTACCATAGATGATCCAGAAGTATTTTATCTCAATCTGTAAAGTTGTCTTCTAATGTTAAATACCTATCATGTGGAATGCTTACTTAGCTGACGTAAGAACAATCATTCACAGGAAGAAAGTTGGTGAAGAATGATCAAATTATCATGGTTTAAAATCTCGAACAAGGTAACATTTGCTTAATCAGCATCTGTGATTCTGGAATTATGTTGATGTACTTTTTTATGTGAAATAAGTTTTTTCCATGACGTATATGCACCACATCGTAAAACGAAAAATCTGTGTACCAGATTCTCTTCCACACTGAATTTCATTGGTGACATCATATGTAATAATAAACTGAAAATAATTTACGTTTTTTTTTATTTCATTCAGACATTTCCAATAATACACTTTCTATATTTATTTATTAATCCATTTAGCTTACCCTATGTCATTATGTAATTATATATTATAATCAGATTAACTCACGAATTTCAATAAGTCAATTGAATATTTGGTTTTTTAGGAAATTGTCCGACTATTTCTTTGTCTAAAAAAACTGGTAACACTACGAGCAACCCTGAGTTTTGTCTTAGTCCTATAAAGCGACCACTGCGGTGCGCGGAAAAATACTGGGAACCCTAGAAAAAAATCGTTTGTGGCGAAATGGGAAGCTGAAAGCTTTTCTTTTATTCTAATTTTCTTCACGCATAGCTCAAATTGATTATTGAGACCCCTGTGTTGAAAACATTTCTTTAGATCTTCCAAATCGAAATGTTAATTACCCAATTTTCCAAATTCTGTATGAACACAAAATGCAATTTTTCCTTCAAGTTATGTGGATAATGAAATAATTCATAAAATAAGAAAATCACTAGATTTCTCCGAATTTTTGAAATAATATTCTTTTAACCAAAGATGCATTGACTCAAAGAAACAATTTCTTTGGCGATATTTCTTTAATAAAAATATAGTTTCTTCATCTCTACATAGATGAGTTAATTTACTTTTCTGTGAGTGAAATAAATATTGTTTCCAGATTAATACTTAATCATCGAAGTACAAAATTTCTATTCGATGTTAAGAGTTGACACGGTTACTGAAAGTTAATAATTGATTAATTATATACATTTAAAACTTATTTAAAACAATCAAATATTGACCTGCTTCATTGAAAGAAATCGTCGTTTAAATAAACAATCTTCAATTAATTAATTCGCACAAATCATTTTTCGAACAAAGGACCCACTTCATCGAAATAAATTTATTTGTATTCTGTTGAATTAATGACTTTTTTAAATGAACATTTTGACATATTTATATCAATTGTGCATTTATTTCAGTGCAATACAAATTTTTGTTATGAAATGTTGATCAAATCCGTTGAAAGGAACATTTGCTTAGTTAATGGAAAATAAACTTATTATTTGAAATAAATATTTCTTTTGATATTAAATTTTGTATCTGAGTTGTAATGATCTAGGTATGTTACTTGATACTGATATGCTTTCTCTGTTCTCAGCATCAGCACTGACTGCTTGAAATATTTTGAGATTTTTTTTACTACGTGAAAATAAAAATAAATATCACTATAAAATAATATTACCTTATGGTTATTATTATAGAATTAAACTTTTAAACCCAAGATTACATTTAAATCTTTATATTTCAACTATTCAAATTTTCTAAACAATGGTGGTATTTTTGTAGATCAATGGAATATTTGCTTCATTTTGAGATACATTGTCTGCATTTATAATAATAAATCAAATCAAAGATTTGGTTCTTTGAGTCAATCAATATTTCTTCCAATTTGTTATATGCTTTGAGTATCAAGATTCGCCGTAGTGAATCGCTGGCTAGCAAAAAACGCGAATATACTTTTTTCGAACAAACGCTGCTTTCGACTACTTTCATCATCGTTTTTGTTGCGTTGGTGGTGGTGATGGTTGTCTGTAAACCGGATAACTTTTTAAAGACTAGTCGGATTGGATTTTGCTTTAGCACACAGTTTGAGGGACCAGAAAAAAATATCGAGTTTGTTAGCCAGCCATTTTTAATGAAAATTCAAAAAGTTAGGGATTTTTCAAAAAATTTTAAACCATTTTTTTCAAGATTTAAAGAATTTATCTATGGAGACGTTTATAGTTAGCAGAAATATGAACAATTTATTTCGATGGTTTTTTTTATAAAATGAAAATGACCAAAGTTATAGAATTTTTAAAATCCAAAAAACCAAACGAAAATGGACATCTGAATCCAAATAAAGCGTAATATGGGAAAAAGTCTGGAGAAGAAAAACGTTACTCTTTTTAAGGCCCTAGAAGATTATTTTAGTAACTTTTATAATTTTGCTAAAAAATCTAAAATTCAAATTTAGACCATTTTTGATAAAAATTTAAAAATTTAGAGCTTTTTCAATATTTTTGAGACCACTTTTTTTTAGATTTCAATATTCTATCGACAGCCATTTGTAGTAAACAAAAATACGAACAATTACCAGTTTGCAAACTTATCTTAATAATTTTATGAAGTTTGTTAAAAAAATCGAAAATTAAAATGTTGATTGCCCAAAATCGAATGAAAAAGCAATAATTCAATTCTGTGGTGAAACAAAGCAAGATACAAAAAGATGTAAATTGACCAAAATAGTGCACCCGAAAAAATGTCTACAAATTTCTTATGAATTACTTTCTCATAGGATAAATAGTTTTGCTTTTAATCGTAAAAAAACAACATTGAATAAAAGAGACCAAATTCATTGAACCAAAAAAGAGTTAAAAATTTGTTACGAATATTTAAACTTCTTCCTAAGTCTGATGCAAAGCGTTATCGACTCGTGGATCAATACCTTACTCCCGAAGAAATCCACAGCACCTTTGCTAGTTTGCGTTTTCTGTGCTTGAGGGCGATTCAGGCACCCTTCATCAGGGAAAAGCACTTGAGAAACAAAATAAAATCGTTCGATAACATTTATTACTCGATTCTACTGTAACTTTAGGCGTCGAAGTACGACTAGCAAAATCTAATTGGCCCTATGATCGACAACACCCGATCATCTTGCGCGACGACACCTTCTCGCTGAACTTATTATTGACTGGACTTCAGAAATCTGATGAACTGCTGGGGGATCTTCCTGACGGATAAGCTGTCTACTCTCGCCGCAGAAATTGAAGCATGGGTAAGCTCCCAGCCTCTACTTCCAAACACGGGCGATCCGGAAAATCTCGATGCCTCAACTTCGTATGCTCTCGTAGGCAGAGCATTAAAACGAATTCCCGGAGCAACAACTTCGGATGAGAAACTGCCCTATGTTACTCACAGGCGTTTTGCTTAAGCAATGCGTGACCATTTTAGGAAACGCTGATCCCCTGAGTACTTTCATACACCTTTAGGACAGATGAACAATTTAAATTATGTTAATAATTTATTTGATGTTACTGTCTTTCTTTTGAGTGACCATCGGGTTTCATTGTTGATAGAATGGTCATCACCCAATGCTTTTCTTCTTGAAATTTTTCCTCCGTTTTGAGTTTCAGGCCATACCTTTTTCGTAGGAATCGGTACTCTTCTGATGTTGTGGGAATTAACAAATCGGGTGACGTATGACTTTCGGTGGCGTCGAGATCAATCGTTGGTGAACGATCGTGGTAGTAGCTTCCGCAGGCTACACCTCTGCTCATTTTTCTAAACAACCAAAACATTTTTTGGGTTCAAAGTGCTTTGTTCGGTCGACTCCGTGACACATATCGAAAAGGCATTTAGAAGCGTATCTGCTACTTTGTTTGATTGACTTTAACCGGACCGAACGTGATTCTTTCGCTGTCCCACGCCAGTCCGTGAATCATTCGGCAACAGTACCTAATGCATTTTTTCCATTTTTTATCGTTCTGTTAGACTAAAAGAAATGATAAAAGTCGGTGTGGTCATTATGACCACGCCTTCTTGAAATTTATTGGATCAAATGGTGGCATTATTCTTTATTTCAAATGTAACCTATTCAAGTGGGTAAAGAATGCAATTAAAAGCGAGAAGTAGGAATTGGTCGAGTCGACGTTCCACTTACGCATTTATTTAATTGGAGTAGTAACTCTAACCAAACCAAGCTAATTATCGATGATACAAAATGGCGGCATTATTCTATTACATCCTTTATAGGACATGTAGTGTAAACTGAATCTGATTTATGATACATTTCACCAAGTAATTGTGGACATTAGTCATTTGGCGGAACCACTCACTGAGGCTGCTCATCACCGTGCCACTCTTTTAAGGGAGCTGCTGAGCACTTATTTTAAATGAGACTTTATTTCGTTAAGAAAGTAACTTTATTGAAACTTATCACAAACTAATTCTGGCATTTTACAAAATCAATTTTGGTAGTTTAAAGTAAACTACCTGGCACCCTTCAGACATTCAATTTTGGATTTTCTTATCTAAAAATAATAATTTGAAATAGTAATTTATAAACTAATTAAATTAAAAAATATAACAATGTAGTGGAAAACAAATTATAATGCCTATTACTTAAATATGTCAACTCAATATTAAATAACTAATGCTTATTAATTAAATGAATTTGGGTATTACAATGCTTGACATACAACGTACATATAATATACACAAATGACTGCCAATGATTTGATGTTGAAGACTTCATAATTTACGTCATTAACTTATTAATCATATTAAAAGAAGTAATTTTACAGTACACGCATAATTCTGGTTATATCAACCATGCTGTATTGATCGTTTCGCTATAACCACACGAATTGTCTATTTTGGCATTATAATTACGTAATGTAGATAAACCAAGAATATTTCTCCGTAAATTATCCTAAATCATATATGTGAGTTATAGATTTATGTAGCAACTGTAGCACTAAATGATTTGTTATAAATAAAAGTTTAAATCATAAAATCTTGAAGCAAAGCATCTGCAATCGAAGTAAATGTAAATACACATACTACAATTCAAGTATTTTGAAGTTTTCTATAGAGACCGACAAAAAAAACTATTTTTGAAATCAGTTTAGTTTGAGATTATATTATCATAGCCACTAAAACTTTTCAAAGGTCAAAATAGAGATTGCAGTATGTTTCTAGATGAAATTTATATTCCTCTTGCAGAACAAATACATTATCCTTCAATTTTCACTAAACAAAACTTTCGTAATTGGAATATTTCTCCCTAATTTATTATTTAACAAATGTAAAACTGAACGGGCTAACGAATCATTGATCTAGCCAAAAGTTGGGGTGATCCAGCTATACTCTACATGGCTCTTTCTTGGGACAATGTATGTAACTTCTATCTGTATGGTTCCAAATGGAAATACTTCTAGTTGAGAAGCAGATATTTCTTAATTGGCTCGGCTAGTAATTACCAAACATAATAATATGGTGAATAATCCCCAAGAATTTCTTTCAGGGTATATCTGTGAATATCACTAGGTTTATCGTGTATTATGTCGCCCGCAGGTAGGGCTAAAGCATCCTAAAATTCGAGATGTACCACTGCGTTTTTTTACAGCAAGAGATGGCGCTTCATTCCCCATTCCCATTGCAATGAGAAATGCTAACGAAACACGCCTTTGTTCGCGAAGCTCTTCATCATATATAACCCTGCTATAGCCATGATGTGGATCGAATTGAAATAATGCAGCAATCCACTGTCGGTTCTTCCATCCAAAGATAGCAGGACCCCTTCTTAGTATAATTGTATTCTGATCGCAAGGAACGTATTCATTATTAATAAACTTCATTAACGTTCCTAATGCTCCCTCAGGGTTTGGAGGATATCGTAATGGAACAACAGAAGCAGAAGCAAGAAAATCAGGTAGAGTTGCATTATAACTTTCGTACAATCTTTTTTCATTGGAACTTAACGACGAACCTAATTCTGTAACAAAAAAGGAATTGGTATATTTTAATATTAGGGAATTTATATTTGAAATCTGATTCGCAAGAATTATCTGCATTTGTCGCCAAATATAGCGTGCACAACAATCGAAGAAAGTAGGCAACTTACCTATAATAAAATTGTTTAAAAAAATCGAGTAATTGTGGATTTTTAATCGATTATATTTTATGAAAGGATGTATAGTTTTTTGTAAATAAGGGTGCGCTAACTTAGCCTCCTCCTCCCTAAGACTGCCTAAAATTTCAACACAATATATTTATCATAATTTTCAACCGTTTGAGAAAAGTTTTCGAAATTTGGAATCATCAAGACCAATATATTCGAATTGTTGAATTTTCAAATATCTGATTCAAAAATTACAAGAAATATTTTTACAACTTCCAATCCCGGTGAAAGGATGTGAATGAATGTGATACCAACTCATAAGAGTGGAGTCTTTCGCTGTCAACGACGATAGTAAATAGTTATCAGAGTTACAAAAATATTAAATTATCTCGAGAAATGTAAAAGACACGTAAAAAAAGAATTTGTAGGATTTTCAACAAAGGAACTGTCCTCTGATTCCTTTTCATGATGCAATGTATGGATTTACGCAAATTCCCAAAACAAAACATTTCAAAATGTATGTATCAACCAATACTTCGAGTCGAAAGATAACTAGACTACACCAATTTTCCATACACATCCGACGTCGATAGTTTTTAATTAACGAAAATGCCGAGTAAAAAGGTACTTATTTATATATTTACCAATAGAATTGAGGACGACCGCTATGGCGAAAACAAGAGTTCCAGTGATGATTTGCATTTTTTTTATTGAACAGAGGAAGATTATTTATATAGAAGGTCTTCAACCGTGTACTTCATGCGCTGACATTGACAATCCTACCAGATTCTTCAGTATATATACTAGTCTCTATCACACTCACTCTTCTAAATCATCAAACACATTTGTAAGATGATTTAACTAGTAGATGCTTATTTTTCTGTGATATATTAATTTGCAAACCTCTTTCCCCTTTCAATGACGTAAACAGTACCATTAAGAATGACTTTCATTTGTATTATCATGTTATCAGTTGTTTGACTTACGTGCGAGATGCGCTAAATAACTTCAAACGTGTAAAAATTTTATTTAGGAATACCAAGTATTACAAAATTACGATTGTTTTTTTGTAAAAATATTTAATTCTGAAAATTTCCATGTTGGCCATTACGTACTGATTTCCTATCTTAGGCACCTGAAATATATCAAGTATGGCTGAATTTCATGAAGAATAAATTCACTTGTCATATAAAATGACAATTTAATAGACGTTTTTTGTTTTTGAATATGCAATTTATTAATGTTTTTAAAAATTCCAGTTTTCAAAAATAATTTGATTTGTACAAAGATTCAAAACTAAACACTAATACCACTGAACACAGATCATTATAAATCAACTACGGTAATTTTTGAAAATGATTAGGGATGTATGGTAGCTTGAATCCATCGATAAAAATTGATTTTGAAAAATTGTTATATATAATCAATTAGACCTTCAAATAAATTTAGTGTGAAACAGAGTTTTAAATTTTAGACCATCTTGAAATTATGAACTAAATTAAAATAATTTTTATTTAGTAAATGCATATTTCATTGCGCGTATTATTTATTTTCTAATTATATGAATTTACCATTTTTTATTTACACATGAAATCAGGAGATAATACGATACATGATCAGTGTATTATTATATCAGTGTATTATATGATCAGAAAGTTTACTTTCTTTTAATTTCTATACAAATTGAAAAAAGTAAATTATATTTGATAGCTGTACAGTGAATTTAATCATTACAAATTTTTTCGCCGACATATAGAAACAATCATTACTTTAATTTTTTATGAAGTTGATGAAGAACGGTTTCGCAAAGCCAACATATAGCAAAGTATAAGTAAAAAATTCGATTCTATCTTGATGCGAGTAATTTTCACAGCTGCAAGTGTTCGAGAACACATTTTTTATAACTTTGGCATTATTCATTTGTAAACTTCTTCAGTCCAACTTACTGTTCATGTTTAATTTGCGTAAGAATTGAAAAGTGTGCATCAAAAAGTCTTAGAGTTACGATGATGAGGAGGACATTTTTTCTTAAATTGAAATTTTCGATATTTGAATATGTGATACTTCAAGAAATTTAGTAGCACGTCTTTTTCCTTTATACCGTGTATATAATCTTGTATTTTTTTTTCTACTTTTATCAACTTTGATTTCTTAATCCAATTGTTTCGGTATTTACAAAAAATGGCAATATATTACTTCTGTAAAAAATTCTCTAATTATTAATCATTTTGCTAAATATTTAGTGAATATTTAGTGAAAAATAAATAAAGATATTTAAATCAAACAGTGAAATAATACTAATAACTAGTGCACATTTTTCTAGAACAAATTAGTGGGCGTCTTTCCACTAACTCATATTTACTCTATAAATATAAATTCGTAAAATTTCACTACTTTGCTTTGTATTTCTACTAATGAAATTAGAGAAAAGTTAGCTTCTAAAGATTTAAAAATATATTAATTATATTAATTAAAATATCATTACAAATTCAATAGTGGAAAACTACTAATTGATTGGTAAAAATATATTCATTTCTTTAGGCGTGCATGTATAGAATATGGAACGTGACAAATATAAAAAGGCTCAATAAAAGGTAATTATTGTGCAACATTTTCATCTTTAATGAAACATTAATAAGCAGATAATCAATTTTTCATCATTTACCTTTAAAATATTTCGTCTCATATTTATGTATACTCAAAGAAACACCAAGAAATTAGATAAAACGACATACCTCAAGTCATTCATTTTACATTTACCATTTTATATCGAATGAAAAAGAATCAACAGATGAAACGCTTTCTCATTGATGAGTAACCGAAATTGTGAAAGAATTTTTCAACATTGTGCTAGCTTAAGGAATCCATGTGTTGAAAGAATAAATGGAAAAACTTGGGGACATCATTATTACTAAATAAAAGAGAAAATTTCGCTAAGTTTTCACAATTTTGAGCCTTTGAATACATTTTTATAGTTTCTATAATTTTACAATTTGTTCGATTTTAAAAACAAATGTGGGGTTTTTCAAGGATTATAAAAGGTGGCGAAAGATTCAGTAGGGGTGAACCAAACCTACAGAGAAAAATTTTCCAAAAGGAAGATTAGACACAAAGTATTTTAGCAGTTCTGAGCGGCCAAAAAGTTCAGTTTTAATGTTTAATAATTTAATGAGACAAACATTTCGGATGCGGAGACGGAAAGAAAGAGACGTGAAGTTAAATTTTTGACATCAATGCTTGCAAAAGTTTCAATTTTAAACTTATTAATTTTTATCTGGTGCCCATCATCATATGGGTACACACAAGGATTAAATGTGAAATTTTGTATTCTACTGTCATCCGTGGAATAAGGTATTCATTTGTGAAACATATTCATTAATTTGAACATTTTTACAGTTAATCCTTACAAGTAAGTTCGAAATTAAAATTTTTGCCATCATTGATTCTACAAATTTTAAATTAAATCCTCTTGTATAACCATAGGTTTCTTTGAGTTGGGTACATGACATGCTTCGGTGAACAACTTTTTGTTTTTGTAAGAGCAACAAATCTGGAGAAAACCACTGTTGGCAAAGTCTAGATTTTGAAACTCAAATTTCAGCTGTTTCTAAAGTCGCAAAACTGTCCGGAAAAAAAATTGAGACGAATTAATACTTAAAAGAAAGAGTTTAGTACACTGATAAAGCTCAGACCAATAAAAAGTCGATAAAATTGTACATTTACCTTTTAATTGAATTCGCATAATTTGGACCTTAATGAGTTATGCTAAAGTCTCGTGAGGAAATAGTAGTACAAAGAAAAAGTTGACAAATTATGGGAACGCAATTTCTAGTTAAATGTACAATTTTATCCGACTTTTTATTCGTCTCGATATCTCCATTCAGGCCGGAAATAATTTTTTCTTATTTTAAAAATTCTGGTGAACACAATTTTTAATTTTTTAATTTTCAAAGCTAGACTACATTCACAATTAGATAAGTAACCAACTTGAATTTTTTCCGAGCAATTTTGCGACTTTAGGAACAGCTTAAATTTGACTTTCAAAATTTAAGCTTCGTTAACAGGGATTTCCTCTAGATTTGTTAAAATAATTAATGTAACCCTGAAAGGTCGGTGGGCCAAATCTGTTAGATAAAATGTTTGTATCTGCATCGGAGAGCATTGTCCATAGATGTTACGTCCTGATTGCAGCTCGATACACCACACAGGTCTCTCAAGATCTCGGAGGGTACGAAAGGAAAGGCTTGCTTGTAGTCAATGTATGCCATGTGCAAGTCCCTTTGATGCAAAAATCTCTTTCAAATTGTTTTATTGACCCTTATTTTATTTTAAATTGATCAGAAAAAGATAACCAATCCCGAGTCGAATATTTTCAAGAAATATCGTTTCTGATAGCAAAGCAAGAAATTTAATGAAAAAAGTTTCAAAAGTAAAATTGGTGCTGAAAAAAGCGGCAAATAGTTTTGTTAAAGGTTTTTCTCTTTGAATAAAGAAGTATTTTATTATTTTAATGTATTTATGTAATAATGAGCATAACTCAAGCTTATTGACTTAAATGATGGAAAAACCCACAACTTCTTCACATTTCAATTAGGGACAAATCAAAGCTGGATTCGCATGTCATTTGAACAAATACAAAAAAAGGATAAATAAATTACTAGCTCTTTTCCATTTATTGCGATAATTAAACAAAATAAAGAGTTTAAATGCGATAATTACATTATCATTATTATTTGATTGCCGTAAAATTAAACGCATAATATTCTACAAAACAATATCTTTACGTTCCGTTCTAAATGACGTAGTCGACCTTATATTAATGAATGTGGCTGTCATTTTTTGACAATTATTTGTTTTGTGATCATAATTGTCAACGTTTGTCGCTTCTTATCTTATTTTTCAATAACTATTTAATTTCTTATAAAAAACAGTCTAATAAATAAGTATTAAACTCACGTATACAATGTTATAGAACTTAAAGAGGGTTTGATGTTTTTTTAGTTCTTCCATTGTGTTTAGCCTTTTTTTGATGACGAAGAAACTATCAACATCAGTAATATGACATCTAATATAAATATCGGATAGACTTTTCAAAATATTTTCAAGATCAGATGTTTTAAATTCCGAACAATTCAGGTCGTTTTTGTGTTTCTCAGCAGCTACTTTTAACCCAAGTTTTTACATTTGTTTTTATTTTCAAAAATGTCTATTCTCAACATCATAAACTCTCTGTAAACCAATTTTAATGCAAATATAGATATTACTTTATTTTAAGTCCACCTGTCTGGATTTGATCCCAACGACGTATACATATTAAATATTATTTGAACTACGTCACCAACGGGAAAAGTATTGTTTCTCTCATAATGTTTTCATCCTAATAATATATCATGATTTAAAGTAAAACCCAAAACCACTTAATAAATTTATCACGCTGGTGGTGGAAATTAGTTCAATAAATTGATGAACATTTTTTCCAAATTGGTAAACGCGTATGATTGCAAAAATATTTTGGAAAATACGCTTTA
>NC_046663.1:64299970-64303094 GCF_010883055.1 Belonocnema kinseyi | reverse complement strand
TACCTATTTAATTATTATTCAAGAGGAAACATAATCTCAACCCCCACCATACCTACCATATAGGAGCCGCAAAACAGAAGATGCATGATTACCGCTGTGAGTTCGTGTGTAAGCCGAAAATGCACGATTCGACTTCGGTATTCTGCTGTCGATGATTGCCGATCTGAAAGCTTCGGAAGACTTCGGTCAAAGATATTATAAGCCTAGATGCGGCACGTGTATAGTTCGAAGCACTAATTGTAGACGGCGCTCCCGGCGAAAATTGCCCAATCCCCCCATGCCTCTTAACCCGAAAATCGCACTAACCAACTACTTTGCCCCTGCAATCTTCACCCGTCGAACAAATTCACCAAACAGCCGATACTAAATCGGTAAATACCAAATACTTAAAAATATGAAATACAAATTTCATATCGAGAACTTTTATTTATTATTTTCAATTAATGAATCAATTATTCAAATAAATTTTGCATCAAGAAAATATGTAGGTGCAAAAGATTTACTTTTAAATTCAATTAAAATGTAATTGTATCGTAATAAATATTTTTAGCTGACATCTTTTATGGAAAAAATTTGTCATTACGCAATTAAAATTTAATGTCTATGAATAATATAATTTTGTTGTTTTGAAAAAAAGTTGTAGAAATTCTACTAAATGAAACTATACGTTTCAAGGCATTCAAAATTTTAATTGATGAACATATTTAGTTGAAATTTAAAATAATTAATTTTTTAAACAAATATGATCGTACAGCGTTCTCGCATGTATGTATAATTATCGATTTGGAGTTTTTAGATGTAGAGTTAAATTTTATAGGAATACCGACTCTCTCACGATTATTAATTTAAGTAAACAATAATTCGTAAATTTCTATGTTTGTGTAATTAATCATGAATTAAATAAATTATAATGAAACGATAAAATTATATAATAAAATTATTTTTCATTTTATTGAAAAACTAATTTATTTTTGAATTTTACTCGAGTGGTTGATCAGAATATATAAATATTTTGCCTTACATTTCTCAATTTAAACTAAAAGGTCAGAAATTGTTGGTAAGTTTTAAAAACATTTATCTCTTAATTGTTAGTTTGTAATAAAATAATCCGTAAATGAACTATTCATTGTCGCGGGCACATTCTCATCGTGCGCTGTGCCCGTGGCTCGCAAGTTTGAGCGCGCCTGGGGCGCGTGTCTTTTGATTTCTGCGATTCGCGCTCAGATATTTATTCTTTGCATTTAGAATGCTTGAATGAAACTTTATCAAAAGCATTTCTTTAGATCGCAGTATTTATATGCGTGTTCATATTCTGAATTTTTTGCTTAAATAAGTATAGTTAAAGATTAAGTTTCTCAAAGCTCTGTAGGCTTTGAGGTACACAATATTATCGTGACACTCGCGCTGAGCACTCATTTTTTGACAAACAGTTGTAAATTTATATTTTCTCTACCACCTTAAAATAAACTTTAAAAATACAATCATTTTTTACACATTTTTCTCCATCTCGCGTTGTTATGCTAATAATAGGATTTTGGATTTCATACTATTTTTTATACGTGTATAAAGCAAAATATCCTACAAATCTTCTTTTAGATTTATTACGTATCTTGCGTCTTTTAGCGTAATATTGGAATTTTCAATTATCTGTATATATTACTTACGATAAAACAAGATTACGAGTATTATTGAAAAGTGGTTTAAAGAAATTTTGTAGGATTTTTCAAAACATATCACTTCTCTTTGAGACTTTTTGTCGTATTTTGCGTCATTTGGTTCAAAATTTGAATTATGTGTTGTCAAATTTCGGGCAATTCTAATACTGTCGCCATCATAAATAATAAGAATGTAATAAATGAATAAAAAATTGTATCACATTTTTGGGCGAATAACTTTTTATATCAATTTGTTTTTGTACCTTTTGTTGTTTTTCCACAAATTTTTCATTTTTATTTTTAATATCATTTTTATGATCAAAACCAACTATGGTTCGAGCAGGGGTTGGGAGTCAGTGGAAGAAAAGTTCCGAACTTAGATAACATTTAGTATGTTTCCTTATTAATTACTTTTAAAGAATTGTTCTTTTTTTCTCTGTTTTTAAGAAACCCCCTTTTCTCGTTTTTTCGCCTAAATCCTTTTTTGGTAGAAAGTCTACTATTGTATTTGTTGTTCGGAATTCAACTGTTTTGGTTAAAAATTCTAGTATTCAGTTGCAAATTTTATTATTCTGTAAATAATGCAACTATTTTTTTAAAAAGTCATCTTGTTTTGTTAGGAATTCAGAAGCTTGGTTAAAAGTTGAACTACTTTGTAAAAAAATTATTCTTTTGGTTTTAGATTCACCTCTTTGGTCGAAAATTTAAGTATTCTATTTTTAGAAAATTAATCTTCTGCGGATAAAAAGTTATTTTTAGGCTGAACTCTTTTTTTAAAAATGTAACTATTTTGTTGAAAATTCGTTTTTGTTTTAATAAGAATTAATTTTTTTTAACTAACAAGGTAAACATTTCATTTTTGATTTAAATTGATCTTTTTATTAAAAATTAATATTTTCTGGTTTAAAATTGCTCCTCCCGTCTTTAAAATAAAAAAAATTTGTTAAAAATTAATATATTTTGTTGAAAGCTCGTCTTGTTTTGGTAGATCATTAATACAATGCTGGAAAATTCATTTCTTTGGTTAAAAATGTAACTATTTTTTTCGCTATTTATCTTCTTTAATTGAAAATTAAACGACTTGGTTAAAAGTTGAACTTTATCATTAAAGATTCATATTTTTGGACTCGCCTTGATAAATCATATTTCTACAAGATTTACCTCTTTGGCTTAACATTGAACTTCTTTTGTTGGCAATTTGGTTTTTTATGTTAAAAATTACTTTTTTTAAAATTGCAACTTGTCTATTGTTGATTAGAAATGGATCCTTTATAAGTTGAAAATTCAACTATTTGGTGGAATATACATGTAATTTGTTAAAAATTCGTATTTTTTGGTAAAAAAATTAATCTTCTTTGTTTCAAATTCATTATATATTTCGACTTTAAATGTTAGGAATTCAAAGCGTTTTATATTTCATTCAAATCAATTAAAAGTGAGTTTTAAATAATAACTGATACGAGGGATTT
>NC_046663.1:64297614-64299870 GCF_010883055.1 Belonocnema kinseyi | reverse complement strand
TTTAATTTCAATTTAGCGCTTTTAGAATTTTTAAATATTACCGGTAACGTAAGTCCCTATTTGACTTGAGCATGTATGCTTAAGGCCGCTAGATGGCGTATGCATTCACTAAGTAGGCCTTAGCCCTACGTCACACCAGTGTCAAAACAATATAGGTTATGTTATATACTAATTAAAAATAATAAAAGTGTTTATTTATAATGAAGTGAGACATGTGAACTGAGAAGTAAACGTCATTTTTTTCTGTGCCAATAACATTATAGAATGGCTGCTAAGTGACAAATACTATAAAATAGTAATAATATTCTGTGCTTCCAGTGAGCGAAGAGTGAATGGTGTTTAACGCTTCTTTTTACTGTATAAAAAAGGTATGTTATGAATACACAGGATAGTTTTTAAATAAAGTGAATGAAATAATACATGCGTAAACTTTAAATTAACATTGCCTACATTTACTGACAGCGATTAGGGAAAACAGGTGAATCTGAACATAACCGCTTGAAGTATCGAACGCAACCATGGAAACTATCATGAACTTGATCCGAAGATGCACGGCCTTGGCCGAATGGCCGAACCGAATGCAACTTTAAAGGCGCGAAATATGAAAATACCCCTGTATAATGGCTTCTCCCCTGCTACTGTGCAATTCGGGTAGCATTTAACTCGCCATGTATGTAAGCCCCAGCGTGTCCACCCTGTATATACATTGAAAAAAAATTTTATTTTTTTTATTTCTTGAAGTGCATTTTTTTTAAGTTTGCGATAACAAAGAAAAATTGTCCAATTAGGGGTTTTAAGTGTTTAAAATCGTGATTTATTTTTTTCATAAATAGTTTCGAAATAATTTTCACATTGTACACACCATCAATATAATATACCTAAAAACCAGCTGATGTGTACAATGTGAAAATTATTTCCAAACTATTTATGAAAAAAATCAATCACGAATTTTAAACCCTTAAAACCCCTAATTGGATAGTTTTTCTTTGTCATTGCAAACTTTAAAAAAATTCACTTGAAGAAATAAATAAAATCAAAATTTTTTTCAATCCTTGGTGGGAATTTTTTTACAAGTACGAAAAAGTATAACTATTTTTACAGGAAAACACAAATGAATATAATAATTTTTTAAATACTAAGAAAATCCAGGTGGCCGTTTTAATCAAGGAAACAAATTTCCCGGCTCGCAAAACATTATTGAATCATTTTAATTCTTTGGAATTCTTTCCTTTTCCATTTTTTTTGTAATAGCCTTAGTTGCTGAGATGCACATCTAAACGCCTTATATTTCTTGAGAATTTTTTTGGATTCTTTGAATTATTTTTATAAACTATTTGGATTTCTTTGAAGTTGTGAATTCTGATGAGCATAAGAAGTGCAAGTGGTTAACTGCCCTCAAACTTTTAAAATTAAATTTTAATTTGCAAGGTACAGTCTAGTTACTGATTTTGTAATTAAACAAATTATAAGCAAAAAGATTATACGTGTCAAATAATCAAGAAACAAAAACAAACAAAAAACAGAATTTTAATATAATTTTGATAAATAATTAAATGAGTAGTGAAAACCTTACATTTTTCCTCGGAATTAAATGTAAATTGTCAATTCGACACAACAGAGAAGTGTAAATATTACTTCAGTTATACCTTAATTATACAAAAAAATAATAAAATATTTTAGGATTTAAAAATACATGTACGATAAATTTATACAGTGAAGTATTCGAACCTTCAATTCACTATTTTTGTAAAAATTATATTTTTTTAAATAATGTTTGAAATTTCGCTACAATTCTAAAATATGACAAGAATTTTTAAAACTTATTTATATAGTATTTCGAGCATTTCTCTTTTAAAAGAAACCAGAAGAGGAATTAATTTAACTTTTTCATTCAACTAAATTTTGTATTAATTAAAAATTTATTTCCTTTTTAAATTTATTTACTATCTTGAAAATTTCTCTTTTTTAAAAAGAAACCGCAAAAGAAATTAATAAATTTTAACATAATAATAAATATAATAATTTTAGGCCCTCATTAATTTCAATATTTTCGGCGTGCATAAAGAGCCCCGAGTTAGCTATATATATGGCTGGAGAAGGCAAGCGCGAGATTCGAGAAACAGAAAATCACCGGCTCTTTCGGTTTGGCTTTCGCCTTGCCCCACCCCTCCGTAGACGTAGGCAAATGACGTGGTTGCCATAGAAACATCGAAAAGTTGAAGAGGGCAGCACCTCCAGGCATGCAAAAATGTAGTT
>NC_046663.1:64293800-64297514 GCF_010883055.1 Belonocnema kinseyi | reverse complement strand
TGTATAGAGCTACAAGGAGATTATGTTGAAAAATAAAAAAAAATTTACCCAAAAAAATTGTTTTTATACTTCATTCTAAGGACTTATTGAACTACCCTCGTAGCTGAAAACGAAGTTCTGTAACTTTGATCCAAAACTTAATAAAACTCTATTAACATTCAGAAAGAGTAGCTGGAATTTATAAATTACTATAAATATAAGTTATCATGACCCTAAAATAAAATAAAACGGTGCCTAAAAAACATTTCAAATTAAATGTCAGATAACAATGTTGTATCAGCCATTGTTGAAATTCAGTTTATTAAGAGTTAAAGCATTTAAGATCTACTAAATATATTTTAAAATGATTCACATTTTTCAAAAAATTACACCAAAATTAATAAAAAAATATTAAAAATCTTCCAGTCATTTTTCATAGTTTCGAAAATCTTTCTAAATCTTTTTAAAGATTCTCTTAAATTAGTTTTTCAAAAAAAAAAAATCATTATCAATTTTTCTACGAATTTTAAAGAAATGTATTTTATTCTTTTGAAGCCCTTCACAATTCTTAAAAATCTTCGAAATTATTTGAAATCAGTTCAGATATTTAATTAATTTTGAATTTTTTCAACTAACCTTTTTCGACTAAAAATGTTTTTCTTTATCCTAAACCATCTATATCAAACATTTTCTAATTTTTAATTTTTTTAGTCTTTAAAAATGCATTTTCAAATTCTTTAAATAAAAATGTACGCTTAAAAATTAAAATAGAACATTTTTAAAGTGAAAGATTTTCGAAATACGCATTTTAAACTAAATGATATCATAATTCAAAAATATAACAATTTAGCTAATTATTTAAAACACGGTTGAAATCAAAGCTGGACAGATTTATTTTCTAAAAATTGTAAAATTCCCGGTCAAAAAATAAATTCACTGTCACTACCCGATTGCCAGGCCCAGCGGCCACCCTGTATTTGCACTGATGACAATGTCTTATTTTTCGCTCTATTTTCTTTTCATTCTACTCAGTGCTGTCTGTTCATCACAGCCACAGACATTCAAATGTTCGCGCGGCTCTCCCACCACATGACCTTCCTCCACGCGACGAGTTCGTGTGTAAGCCGAAAATGCACGATTCGACTTCGGTGTTCTGCTGTACGATGATTGCCGATCTGAAAGCTTTGGAAGACTTCGGTGGTCTGCTATTTATATGTCGATCCCCATTTGAAAGAAATGGAAGAAATTGGCGAATTTAATGTTTCGCGTGATTCTTCATTTCATGCATGAGTCGATTTTGAGGTTATGTTTTTCAGGTATATGTAGTATGAATATTATTATACATATTATAATTATTAAATATAACATTAATTTTAATTAATAGTTTACTGACTTTTAATAGAAATAGTTAAACTTTCAACTAAAACAATTAATTGTCTGTAACAAATAGAAATTTGAATAAAAACATAAATTAGAAAAAAAATTGTTAAATTTGTTTTAAACAAAATATTATAATTTTTAAACAAAAAGTTAAATTTGTATCCAAACGACTGAATTGTAGACGAAAAAAGGCATTTTTAATCAAATACATGAACTTTGCACAAAGAAATTGATTTTCCACCAAGTCTAATTTTCTGTGACAAAATTAATGTTTAATAATAGTTAAATTTTCGACAAAAAAGATTAATTTTCTTGTAGTTAAAAAAAATTAATTTTTAAACAAAACCAAAAAAAAATTCTACAAAATAGTAAAATCTTCGGAAAACAAATTTTTTCAACTAAATTGATAAATCATCAACAAAAAAAAACTACATTTTTAACAAAGCAGTTCCACTTTCGACCAGAAAAATTGAAAAAAAAATAGTTAAAATTCTTTGAAACTGCATTAAATTATTGAAAATAATTGAAAATTCCTTGAAATGTTTTAGAGCATCCTAAAATATTTAAAATCCTTTAAAATCTCTTGAAATTTTTCAAAGCTCTTGAAAATTCCTTGCAATTTTAAAAATACCCTAAAATATTTAAATCTTTTAAAATCTCATACTAAATTATTGAAATCAATTGAAAATTCCTTGGAATCTAGTAAAATATCCTAAAATATATAAAATCCTTAAAAATCTTATATTAACTTACTGTAATCAATTGAAAATTCCTTAGAACATTTTTAAATACTCTCAAATATTGCAATACCTTCAAAATATTTTGAGATACCTTGACCTTTTTTTTAGGATTTTTAAACTACTTCTTTAAAATTCTGTGAAATTCCTTAAAATAAGTAAAATAGGATGAAAATTCCTTGAGATTTTTTAAAACATCCTCATATATTTAAAATGCTTAAAAATCTGTAGAAACCTCTTCAAATTTTTCAAAGATCTTAAAAATTCCTTGAAATTTTAAAAATTCCCTGAAATATTTCAAATCCTTAAAAATTTCATAATAAATTACTGTAATGAATTAAAAATTCTTTGGTACCTTTTTAAATACTCTCAAGTATTTCGAAACCTTCAAAATCTTTTTAAACACCTAGACTCCTTTTAAAGATTTATAAAGTACCCTTGGGTACACACGATAAATAAAATCTTTAGAACGGCTTAAAAATGTCCTAAGTCAGTCCATATAACGTTCCATAAACGTACAATGTTACAGATGCTTTAAAGACGTATTTCGAACATAAAACCTTTTTAGAACATTATTTGGTCTGACTAAGGACAGCTTTTTAAACGTTCAAGTGACGCCTTTGACTTGTACGTTCAAGAAACGTTTTTAGGACGTTCCAATTACGTTCTAAAATTTTGTGCCTACTGGGTACTTTGGAATTTTTTTAAATAACTCTGCTAAAATTGGTAACATTCTTTGAAATTCCTTCAAATTATACAAATAAATTGACAATTACTTGACATATTTCAAAACATTCACAAATATATAAAATCATTAGAAATCTGTTGAAATTTTTTAAAACTCTTGAAATTTCCTTGAAAATTTGAAAATTCCCTGAAATATTTCAAATCCTTCAAAATATCATATTAAATTACTGTAATCAATGAAAATTCCTTGGAATCTTTAAAATTCTCTCAAATTTTTCAAATCCTTCAAAATCTTTTGAAATTCCTAGGACTTTTGTTTAGGATTTTTAAATTACTTTGCAATTTTAAAAAATAAGCCTTCTACACATTATTTAATTCTTTGAAATTCCGTTAAATGATAAAAATAAATTAAAAATTCCTTGACATCTTTTAAAACATCCTGAAATATTTAAAATTCTTAAAAATCTTTTGAAATTTCTTGAAATTTTTTAGAGCTTCAGATTGAAATTTAAAAAAGAGAACCGTTTCAAAACGTTAAATATTGAAATGTTTGTAGATTAGAGTGTTGAAAATGGAATCAATAAAAATTGAAAGCTTTCGAAATTTAATTTTCAAAAATTTTCAAAACTATTCAATAAGAATAATTTTCAACTCGATGGGATTCAAGTCTTCGAATTAAGAATTGCAAAGTTGGAGGTTTATTTATGAAAAATTAATAATCATAAATAAATTGAATGCATTCAAAATTGAAATGCATGTTTTTCAACTGGACAATCTCTAAATGAAATTATTTCAGACTGAAATTTAGAAAACAGAAAAATTTTAAAACATTCAAAATGTAACTTTTTGTAGATTAGTTGAACTATTAAATGAAAGTTTTAATAGAAATTACTCGAGGCAAAGTTTAACTATTCCTAAAACGATTTTTGTA
>NC_046663.1:64282755-64293700 GCF_010883055.1 Belonocnema kinseyi | reverse complement strand
GGTGAGGGCAGCACCTCGATAGGACAGAAAATGTGATGTCCTATATATATAATTCCCCACTCTGACGCCCCGTACCGCATCTACGTTTATAATATCTTTGAAACAGATGATTTGGAGCGATTCGCGCGCCATCTGTTGGTCATTCTAAGGACTTATTTAACTACCCTCGTACCTAATTTCGTAAATTTCAGTTACTTTAGTATCCTAAATGTGTCGGATCTTATATGAAAAAATACCTTTTTGTGGTATTAAGTAGATAAAACGCGTCTTTTTGCTGAAATTGTGAATTGAGGAGTCCTAAGGAAAATAAAAAATTTTCTGAGGATGACTGCGATTTGTCAAAAAAATTCGAAAAATCCTGTTTGCGTAAATCCAACATCTGAACTAAGCTAAACAAAATTCTAAGAAAGTTAAGAAAAAAGGAATCTTTTGTCTCTCACAGGTACCAAGTTATGTGTCTTCAAAGAAACCCGATTTTTAATTTTTTTAATTCGTTTATTTTGAATTTCGAGTCTGTTCTTCAAAATCTATTAATCTTACAAAGAAATGTTCTAGATGTTTAAACAAATGCCCAAGGTCGAGCAAATCTAAAAAAGCAAGGACCTAGTCCAAATGGCGGTAAAGTTCTGACCTTCCAAAATTAATCACTTTTTACCTATTTTTTAGGGCAAATTACTCGGTTTAAGTTTTTTTTAATACAGTCAAACCTGGATTTGATGTCGGTTTGGGGACTGAAGGTGACATTAAATCTTTTAAAAGCACATCACTTTTTTTAAACAAAACACAAATAAAAACAGAGACAACGATGTGCGATAGAATTCGAAATTATGATTTCGAGATCTCTCTTTCAAGCCTATTTTTACATTCTCATTCATGAGAGTGTAATGTAATCGTCCAAATTTTTTATCTCTGATTTTTAACGGATCTTTACGTTTCGGCACTCACAGAATCCGAAAGTCATAAAATTGTATTGGTGCATGTCTGCATGTCTATATTCATGTATTTTTGTATTTCTTTATGTCTGAATGTCTGAATGTCTGTATGTTTGCATTTCTGTATGTATGAATGTCTGCATGTCTGTATGAATGTTGTAGCCACGCGAACTTTTGAATGATTTACCCAATCAATGCAGCCTTTGATACACTTCTTAAGGTTCTAAAAATGAAGGTTAAGTTCGTTAATCAGATATTTCTAACTAACATTAAAAAATGTAGAGTATTTTCAAAATTTGAAAAAAAAATTCTCAAATTAAACATTTTTTGTCAAATTTTCTTATTGATAGGTAGAAGAAGTGCAAATTATCAAAATAAAATTTTCAATTACCATGAAAATTAGTAAAGTTATATACTTTTCAAAATTTTGAAAATGTTCAGAAAAATATAAAAAAAATATTTTTGTAAAAGATTAGGAAATTTCATTTAAATTCATCACTAGATATCAAATATATTTAGAAACTATGTCAGTTAAATTTTTCGATTAGACGAAAATTCAAAAAGTTTGAGCTTTTTCAAAATTTTGATAAAAATTTTTTATGAGTTTTAGAAATTTTTGTCAAATTTTCTGGTATGCATCAAAAAAACTTTTGAATTATCCCAATAACATTTTTAAATCCAAATTTCTACTAGATATAAAATAAATTTTTTTCGAAACTATTATCATGAAATTTCTTAATTAGACAAAAGTTCCAAAAGTTGGATCATTTTCAAAAATATGCAATTGTGGTTTTTTAAGAGATCCATAAGTTTAAAGCGTTGTTTTTAGTAGATTTTAACAAGAAATACAAATTATCTTGATGAAGTTTTTCAACTGGACACAAGTCATCGAGCGCGAAGCGCGAGTTTCGCAATGAGAATGTAATCGTTAAAGCCGCCGGTGCTTTGATAACCAAATTGAAAAAAAATTTCAGTTACAATTTATGGCTGTAATTCTTAAGAAGTTTAAATCATAGTTTTCGATATAATTTGTAGTATTTACTAAATGTGAAAAAAATAGTTAAAGTGTACGCAGGAGGAAGGAAGATTAAAGGTGTTTGGAAATTTTTGGAGAGATTCGACATAATGATAATTTTAGAGACATAGATAAAGGCAGGCAGAGAAAAAGACTTCATCGAAGGACTGGGCAGAGACTACGTATGGAAGACTAAGGAGGCGGTAAGAATAAAAAAGAAAAGTAGGGCGAATGAGGGCCAATTAGTAGGCATAAGATAGAGAATGACTGAGAAAATTGAAATAAATGAATGGGCATATGGCTTGAATATAAGTGGACATTTTTTAGGGGGTATAGGGATAAGAAATAATATTGTTACATTATACCATAACGAGGGCTGTGGAAAAATTTGTAATGAATTTTAAAAAGTAGTAGGGGATTTGCAAGCTAAAGGGGAGCGGGTAATTATAATAGGGGATTGGAATGCAAGAATAGGATCGGAACAAAGAGTAGAAGAATTTGATGTAAACGAACTGGCGAGAAGTTATTGTGAAGAGAGGAAGTCCGAGGATAGTACGGTAAATAGTGAGGGTAAAAAACTTTTGAAATTCTGTGAAGAACTATGATTAAGAGTACTAAATAGGAAAGTAAGGAGAGATAAAAAAGGGGAATGGACGCACGCTGGAGAGGACGGAGGTTCGGCAATAGACTATATAATAGAAGCGGAAGCAGAAGGTGAAGGGAATGTCAAAGAAATGAAGATAATAGCACGTACGGAGTTCGACCATCTACCAATTACGTTTAAAGTGAGTGGGGATGTAAGAAAACCTTGTAGAGGAGAGAGGAAAGGGAAAAACAAAAGGAGGGAGTACACGGAATTTGTTGAAAAATTAATATGGTAGGACGAAAAGGCGGAATAGTTTAAAGGACAAATGATAAGATTATGGGAAGAGAGAAAAGAGCTAGAGGGAGGGGGGGGGTATGGGAGAATAGATGGGATAGGTTCAAGGTAAACATTAACAAAGCATTTGAGATGATAGGAATGACGAAAAAATACAGAGTTTAGAACGATAATGCAGGTAGCGCAAAAAAGAAAGGGAATAGGCCGAAGATGAGATAGGGCAGTTAAAGAAACGGGTTTGGGGGATTTTGAAGAAATTTATAAAGTGGAGAAGGCCTAAAGAAAGAGAGGAATGGCGGAAAGAACGTAAGAACCTGAAGAAGCTTATTGTCAAGAAAAGAAAAGACGAAGAGGAAAATAAATGGGCAAAAATTAGAGACAGTAGGAATATGGGGCACTTTTGGAAATCAAAAGTGAGTTTAGACCGAGAAGGAGAGGGAAGAGAAAGGGAGGGAAAATTGGGAAGGATAAATGGAAAAAACATTTTCAGCAACTGCTAGGAGGGGGCGAGGAAGAGATCAAAGACGAGAAGAATAACCCGCAATGAAGTTGGATAAGGATGAGGAGGAATTAAACGAGGATATCTCCAAGGAGGAATTACCGAAAGCTATAACAAATTTTAAAAGGGGAAAGGCAGCAGGGGAAGACGGATTGACGGCAGAGTTTATAAAAGGATTACCGGCAGTTTGGTTAATAGAGATGCACGAAATACTGAATGGGTTTTGGAAGGAAGGAAAAGTTAGAAATGGGTGGGGAAAATCTAGAATATACCCTATACATAAAGGAGGGGAAGAAGAGGATACAGGAAATTACAGAGGAGTTTCTCTATTAGACATAGGATATCAAATATTAGCAACCATCATGGATAGAAGATTGAGGGCTTGGCTGCAAAAGAAGGGATTAATAAGAGAAAGCCAAACGGGATTTAGGGACGGAAAGTCAACGAGAGATCACGTATTCGTGTGAAATTCTATTATCAATAATAAACTTAAGAGAGAAGGAGGAAAGCTGTATGGGATTTTCGTTGACTTTCAGAACGCTTTCGATACAGTAAACAGAAATATTCTCATCGGAAAACTGAAGAAAATGGGAATTAGAGGCCGAATGTTAGGAATGTTAGAGGAGATATACGCGAAAACGGTTAATGAGGCATTAACTGGACAGGGAATAACAGAGAGCTTCTCTACAACAAGAGGGGTCAGACAATGGTGCCCTCTCAGTCTCTCTTGGCATTAGTGGCAGACACAGCAGAAGGTTTAGCAGAAATGATTAGAAGCTTGGAAAGATATGTAAAAAGAAATAAGCTAGAGATAAATGTAAAGAAGACTAAAATAATGATTTTTGGGAAGGAAGAGAGGAAAACAAAAGGAGAATATTGGACAGTTAAGAGAAAAGAAGTAGAAGTGGTCGATAACTTCAAATATTTGTGATTCTGGTTTTAAACTCGAGGGGCTTATAAAACTCATATAAGAAAAATGGCTGGAAAAGCGCAACCAGCCACGAACACAGCTTGGGGGGTAATGAAAAGGGCGGGTCTCGATAGTCTGGGGAAAAGATTGCATATACTGGATACACTGGCTAATGCGGGCGGGGGGGGCTATGCGGAGTATATGTCTAAAGGAAGAAATAAGGGGAATCAAGAATGGGAATACGTCGGCATGGGGTAAAGGGTTACAGAAAGCATGCAGAATTGTAGGGGATGGAGAGACGCTGGATTGGGCATTTGAAGGGAGCCGTTTCAATGAGATTAACGATAATATTAACGATAATATGATTAAGAGAGTAGAAAGAAGAATAGAGCAGGAAATACAGTTGGACTGGGTGAAAATAGATAGTTCAAACTACTGTAGTAGATGCAGAAAATGGAAGACCAACTTGGGGAGAGAAAATTATTGGGATGAAAAAGAGACAAGTTCAGAGGAAAAGGAGCAGTGGTCGAGGTAAGATGTGGGAACGTAGGAAAGGCAGGGAATAAGGGATACAAGGATAGTAGAAGAGTAGAAGAGAACTTGACGCACATATTGGTTTGTCAAGGGCTAGATGGAAAAATAGAGAAAAAATGGATTGAAGGTGTTGATAAATGAAAGGACGGAAAGAGACATCGGGAATTAGAAGAATTGCTCATCGAAACATTTAGGGGAAAACCGAACCCTCTCCTCTGCCGACTTAAAATTTCTTAAATTTCTTTCGGGAGTGTAGTCGTGTGATAAGAATACTCCCACCTCTTACATCATCGCAGATTGCAAGGAACATGTTCCTCTGTGTCCGTCAGAAAGCCTCCATCCTACCATATACCCCTGCAGATCTTTCAGCAGCTCCTTAGACTCGTTCAAACATTTGAGAAAAAGGGGTATGCCCACGGGGCTTGAACCAGATCGGAACCGGCGGAAAGATTGCCACTCTCTTCAAGTACTTCGATTTTTTCATACTTACTCATCGTCGGTTTGTAATTTAGAGTTCCTTCTCTTAGCTGGTTTTTGTCAACAATTTGTATAAACAATTTATATAAACAATTATTTTTATAAGATGCTCAACAATAACAAAAAACGTGATCTTCATTAAAAATTGCTAAATCTATCCTAGGAGTAGTATTTAAAGTAGAAAAGAACCATTAGTTAACAATTGCCATCATTGTAAATATTCTAATAAACAAATTGTAATTTTTCCCATGTAATGTGTTTCTCATGAAACAGGAATGTATTATCTTTGCACGCGCACAGTTGTGTCAATATATCTTAACGTAATCAAATATCCTAATATCGAGGTTAAAAACTTATTTTTTGCTCTCTTTGGAAAGTTTATTTTTCAATAGTAACTTTTCGAATTATCCTAATTTATTGCATTCAGGATCTTTTCATCAACTCAAATTGAGTGATTGATAAATTTAAGGAATTTCAGTAGAGCGTTGGTCGGCTGACATCGTTTACGCTCGGCTGCACTCGGTCCAACACTAGGCTGGCTTACTAAGTCACTAATATTCGAGAGCGATCTTCCGAATTTGTCTTACTCCATAATACAAAAAATAGAAAGTGTCATAGTATAATTCATATTCCTACAGACAATAGAAATTCCTCTTACAAATTAAGTCTTTGATCTTATTTTAGGTACTTATTACTTCTACTCTTTTCATATAATTTAATTATGTCTCTACTAATTTATCCTATCTAGGATTTTACTATAAAAAATACTAAGACTTCGTATTATCAATAGGAAAATTACATATAAAAATAGCATAGCTTAAGATTATTGTATTAAAATATACGAATTATCGTCTTGGTCCCTCGGTTGTAACCTAATTTAGTAATTTTTCCCGTACAAAGTTTCTGAGTGTAGTATTTAAATAATATTTAAAGGTTTTTTTAATTTTAATTTGAAATGAATTGTTTAAAAATATGAGATTGTTAGAATAATTTCAACTACACAAATTTTTTATTTTCATAATTACAATTTGCATTTTAAATGTATACGCGTGGGACCTGCCCCTCACCCATGGCTCCTTCGTTCTTCTGAAATATAAAATCTAATTTAAAGGAAATGTTTAGAAAAATTTTTAAGAAATTTAAAAAAGGTCTTTAATTTTTAATGTAATTGTGTTTATTTGTTTTATTTTCAACTGGTGATAAAGTTGTACTTAAAAACCGCACGCAACCCGACACTCCTCGCCTTCTCTCGTCCCGTTTTAAGACGTCTGAGTTTGGGGTATCGTGGGTTGCGTTGTTCTTGAGCATGTGTGTATTTTTATATCTAATATTCATGATGTATCTGTACAATGTCAAGAGAACACTTTTGATTGGATTATACATCGTCCAAGATTTCAAAATTATGGAGTAGCTTTCGCACATGGTACACGGAATGTGGAGCCAAATCAAGCAGCTGAATGTCAAAAGGGATATTTATTTAAAGTGCGGAAGGGTTTCCAGTAAGTACAATGGAGCAATTTCAGGTGTTGGAAGCTGACGAAGATAAACTGACGAAACTTCTAGGTTTATTCAATTATTATTAATTATTGTCATTATTTAATTTATGAAAGTATTTAATTATTTCTTGTTCATACTGTTAGTTGCGGATAAAGATGATTAACTCTTTAGACGGTGTTGAAACTTTTATAAGTTCTTAATCAGGCGTGTATATGTATTTAAATTATATTATTTTAATAAAAATTTGTAAAGACTAAAAAAGGCTATTTGTAGTTTCAAATAAACATTTCTTTGTAAGATATATTTCTTTTGTTAATTTTATTATTCATCATAATTAATTTAAAAATAATTTTATGAAGCAATCCCTGCGTGCGGGCAATAGTCCCGCGCGCGGGCGACCACCAACCTGTGCTAGCGAAATGTCCATCAATTTAGCGCGCATCTGTCTGCCCAAGCGCGTGCACGCCGTGCTGATTGATCCGCACGCGTGCATTATTTGTCGCACAATGCACGCATATTGTTATCTGGGTGTATTTGTGAGATTGCGTATGGAAAAAGGAGTTATACTAAAGGAGGGAGAAAAGGATGAATTTGTTGAAATTGGTTTGAGAGGAATGGGATTGAGTGTTGAGTAGAAGAAGTAGAAGTAGAAGAGGTATCAAGTTTCTTGTCGTACGAGACACCCACCAACACACTGTTCTGAGGCCATGATACCTTAATAAAAAGATACAGTAGACTCTACGACACTTCTCTCTAAGAGACTTCTCGTTTTCCGATTTCTCCTTCGTTCGTTCGCCCCTACTCCTTGCCTCATTTCACACCGAACAAGGCAGCATACCTTTTGTTTTGTCAAACTGTTTACCAAACACCTTAACCTATATTGCGAAATTTAAAAAAAATAGAATTTCAATGGAGTTGCCGAAATTCATAATTAAATCAATTTCCCCCCAAAATGATTTTCGTTTCGGTGTCACTGAAGGGGAGGTTTCCTTTCACCGAACATACTTGACAAAGCTGTACGGCGCTTGAGAGCGTTTGAATTTGCACGCGCGTCACGTGACTCTCGCGTGTCGCAGGGGAGAGGCTATTCTGACACTTCGTGTTCGCTTCCCCTACAGCCCCGAAAACGAGAAGTGTCGTAGAGTCTACTGTACTTAGCAGTATGATAATTGGCAAGAGGGCTCACTCGCACCTGTACACCCCTTAATATGTTATGAATGCAGAGACAGACCTTACTCCCTCTTCTCGATGGAATGTTAGTTGTAGGTCGGGTCCCGGACACGGCTATTACGCGATAGGACAGGGCATAAAGAGATGTTGAAACTCGTGGTAATGGTTAGGTAAAGACTAAGCATTAACGTGACAAATATTTAAGGTTTCCATTTTCAAAGTGATAAAGTTCAAGTATAGTTAAATATAGAAGTGTCTGTAATGCGTTAACAAGTTGAATAAACCTTTCCGTAAAGGTAAAGTGACAAAGACCGTTAACCAACAAAATCCAGTACACGTGATTACATTTGAAACCAGGAAATAAGGCACATAAGAAGTAAAAATTATAAAAGCAACAAGTATTTAAAATTTAACATGATAAATATTTAAGATATCTACTGAAAATGTAAAATGGTTAGTTTAAAGTTGCAAGTTACGTGAAAGAATATCGGATCATAGAAATAGATAGTCAAAATCGAAATATCATAATCTGTAACCAACAGATCCTAATTTAAGTTATTACAAAAGGGGTTAAGTAAAATTCAATAGCTGCTGAAATAGCAGTGTGCATGAAAATTCAAGTATGCCGTAGAAGTATAAATTACAAATATAGGACAAACACAATCTTAATATTATTTATAGAATCTGGTGATGCAGTTGCAATAATAAAATTTTCAGATAAAAAATTAATCAGAATATAGTCAAGATTATTTCGACTTAAGAGATGTCCTTGTAGATCATAATCAATCCCAATAGCATAGTTAAAGAATCTGAGAAACCTTTGAGTCATGAAGTAAAATTTATTAATTTAAAAAATTATTATGTATATTTGATGATTTGCAAATAGACGTAATGGCAAGTTATATTTACCGACCTATACGCAAAAGATGATACTAGGAAGAAGTAGTTGCTATCTAAGTCCCTCGAAGGTTTCTAAATTATCCAGGTAAGTTCGTAGAGACCGGTCCTCCTTGTGACCAAATTTTTCCCACCTGCAATCGACAGATACTTGATTATTTTGTCTATTCTGATACCAGGAAATTGGCATAGATTTTCCTATCCAAAGATGACAGGACCTCGCGGAGATATACATGATGTTTATCTTTTCTAGATCAGCCGCGGTTATCAGTAAAGAAGTCTATAAGAACCTTCCGTCTCGCAATGACTTTTTCTGGCCGTTACTTATTGACAAGTTTCGCAACAATGATAGGTATTTGTAAGATTTCGCGAACGTAGGTGCCTTAATAATTATATGTATTTTGAACACTCGTCACAAATAAAAGGAACGTGAGTCTTAGCTATCAAATGCATGGTAGTTCAAATATCTTCATTGGATTTTATAGGAAAATTATGAATTTCCAAAGTAGTTTGAAGGGCCACCTACTCGTTTAGGTTAAGCAGATGCCCAGTGGGCACAAAATTTGGCGACGTCTTTACGACAACTTCACGACATCCTATGTCCATGTCGCTTCGGTGTCTTTGTGATATCGTTAGGACATCGTCGTATCATACGACTTATTTACGATATCATAGACACTTTCACCACCTTGGACATAGGATGTCGTAAAGTTGGGTAAAGATGACGTAATGATATCTGGAAGATGAGAGAAGAACTCCAAAGTTCATACTGCTTCGCACACGTACAAAGCGGAGAAGAATCCATTTCATTTTCCGTGTATTTCCCAAATAATAATTTTAAAATTCTTGAATTAAATAATCACAATAGTAGTATATAATAAAAAAAGAAGAAGTTACCCTTTTGGAGAATGAAACCATACTGTGACTCATTGCTACTTTAGACTTTGAGTAGGAGGCAAATGGCATGAAAAAAAATTGCGAAATTATCGTGAAAGGTATATGTTTATCCATTTAGTACCCAGGTATTCAACAGTTTGACGAATTAAGGTTAGATCATCCTCAAAAATCGATATGCGACACACCATAGGTCCAAATTTACGAAAACATTGTCTAAATATTCACTGCGACTGTTAGGGCGGTGTCCCAAACCTACTGGAAAACTGTACGGGATGACGTAATTGTTCTTATACAGTGTACGTGTCCCTTTGCCAGAACTATGACCAGAACTCTCCCACGTGGAAAGATTCCCTGGAAAGTGCTCCACGGAAATTCCGTTAAATTTCCGTAGCAATTCTACTAAATTTCAGTCTGCAATTGGCAGCCTGTAATGAACTCTGGAAGTTCCTATCAAAAATGTTACTATCAGTAACGTCATCCCAGGTCGACTGGAGTAAAATCTTAGCGATTTTCTTCTTTGTTTGTAAGATTTTCTTTTAAATTCTTTCACTTTTTAAGGATGTCTAACTTATTTATCTTTAGAAGGGTAGTGCTATATCCCTGGCGGACCGAAGAAACCGAAAGGAGCCTCCCCAGTGGGCACAAAATTTGGCGACATCTTTACGACATCGTTACGACAACTTGACGACATCTTATGTTCATGTCGTTCAGTGTCTTTACGATATCGTAAAGACATCGTCATATCATACGACTTATTTACGATAACGTAAAGACAGCTTCACGACATGGGCATAGGATGTCGAAACGTTGTCGTAAAGATGTTGTAACGATGTCGTTAAGACGTCGCAAAACTTTGTGCCCACTGGGTCTACAAAGTACCCTTAAGACCCCACTGAATCCCCCTTCGGTTCCCTGGCGGACTGATGGTACCGAATGGAGCCTCTACAAAGTACCCGTAAAGGCCCCATTGGGTCCTTATTAGGTTCCTTTTTAAAAAACTAAAAAAACTGCAAGATCAACTTTTAAATTGTTGAAATTCGGATTTTACGTTAAAATTTGCATTAGAAGCTCACGGAGTAATCGCAATACTTTTTCTTGCAACGTTAAAAACTTTAAAAATTAAATAACTGTTATTTAACCTGCTTTAGATGCGACCTCGGATCGAGCCGAAAGTGTGCAGGATGTGGAACTCGAGAACCCAGCAGTGCGTACTTTGGTTTATCTTTCGATTGAAAAA
>NC_046663.1:64273671-64282655 GCF_010883055.1 Belonocnema kinseyi | reverse complement strand
ATCTGAAAAATCTCTATCCCTTCCACACACTACTCCTTTCCCCTGCCGAGTGAGTCACGCCTACCCCGAAAGGGAAATGGCTTAATGGTGTAATAATAACATAGCCAAAAGCGAATTCAAGTGCATCTTCTTTTAGTAGCAGTTCATAAGCGTTCCGTCGGTAACTTTAAGAATTTTGTGTGGATGCTAGCACCACGCAGTGGAAACCTCAGACAACAACACTGCGATGCAAGTGAGATAGAATTTTATTTTTAAACTTCGTGCGCAACATTCTACTTAAGTTATTATGGATGCGCTTGAAGTCACCTTCAGCAGAAGTTAATGATATTTTTTTTAATTTCTTAACGTGCAAAAAAAAATTATTGCGATTACTCGATGAGTTTCTACTAGAAAATTTAAATAGAATCCGAATTTCAACAGTTTATATTATATTTTATATATTTTAACAGTTTATAGTTGATCTTGTTTTTTTTGAGTTTTTAAAAAAGGAACCGAACAGGGACCCAATGAGGTCTTTACGGGTATATACTTTGTAGAAGCTCCATTCGGCGGTTCCTTCGGTCTACCAGGGATCTTTCTTTAAAAACTCAAAAAGCAGCAAGATCAACTTTTAAATTATTGTAATTCGGTTGTAATCAGTTAAAAACTTCAAAAAAGAAAGAGCAGAGCCTCGAATGGGAAAATGAGACTTTTTCAGTGAACTATTAGGAGATAAAGCAATAGGTCACGACAACTGCGATGTAGAACATGATGCTATAGATAATTTAATTGAGAAATTCTGTGTCACTGAGGCTAGGAATATAATAGGGTTGTTTCACGATTTTATATAAAGTCATTTTTAATACAAAAGTTTAATCTGAATCGAAGGTGCGTTATAATTATTTTTTCTGTTGAGACGTTCAACAGTAAAAAATTATTAAAAATTGAAGGCGGTAAAACACTTATTTAAATTGGTGTCACATGGGTGTCACGTGACTCAGAGGTTCTCATAATTATCTATCATGTCACGATGTGGCTTTGATGAAAATCATGAAAACTAATGAAACTTATGATAAAGAGGTTAGGCCACGGTCTACTGCCAATTCTGACTTTTTTTATTTGATAACTGTATTTGTTAAGGTTTATGTAACAAACAAAAGTTATTCTGTTATAATATTTGAATTAAGAATCAGTAATACGTTGAAGGAAATAATTAAGTACAATTATTAACATATTTTAAAATCGTACATATTTACGAATTGTTCAGTAAACATGACTACATTTAAGAACTTTTTCAATGAATTCTTTATACATACCATGAATATATCTATTTTCCGAATATTTGCCCTCTTGGCTTTTACGAAACCCTCCTTTGACATTTCTTTAAACAATATTTTACGACTTCTATTTTCGATGTGCAGATAACCAAAACAAAACATCAGCACAGAGAAAGATATTTGAGAATCACTGACACAGGAGCTGTGATTGGTGGAAAATCTGACCCCTTTGACGTCAAAGAAGCCCTCCAATCGACATCGTGATAGAAAATTCATATTTTAACATTAAATTAAAAATATTAAACAATATATAAAAAATATTTTATGGGCGTTTTTAAAATTAGAATTTTATATACTATAAGATCCATTTATTGGAAAAATTATATCTGACTTTGGAAACAACCCTATTTAGATTTTAAAAAACAGTAAGGCTGCGGTGTAGCCCGTATGGCAGCCTACGAAAGAATAATGTGATGGCCCACCAATGTTTATTGTTAATATAACATTCTTATATTATAACTTTTATTGATTGCTCTTAGAATAATCCCGCGATTGATCCAATTATACAGGGAAACAGGTCTATAAAATAGATTACCTCGTTTCTCAGGAGACTCACCTCCTGCCCACACACATTCACATAATCTCCTCTCCCTTATCATCCTAATGCTCAGTTCACACAGCGTGCAACTTATTTTCTAATATTCGGCCAACCTTACTTGAGCTTGCCCTCAAGCTCCCTCTTTTTTTTAAACAAACATACGTGACAGTCGAGTTTTCTCTCTTTGTACAGTAGCATAGTTTTATACATCTCGGAACGACATGATTATTCTCTTTATACCAATTCTTCTTCTCTTCAACGTAATATTCTGTAGGGGTATAAACCTATATTACAACGACTCGCCGCATATATGTACGTTCGCAGTTTAGTTTACATAACATATGACTTTGTCTCCACTTCGCGGTGGATTTATCGCACGTAGTCTTGTAAGTAAGCAGGTTTCCGCACAGTGCGCTTTGGTCGTTTCTTAACCGATAAATCGTTCGATTTTGTAATTAGAGAACTACTGCTTAAATCTTTGTCACCTTCAGGACTGTACGAGTTCTCGGTTATTTGATTCTCGCTCTCGTCTTCGGGATCGCTTTCAATCTCATTTCGATCAATTTCGTCCATTGTGGAAACTCACCAAATTTTCAATTGGCTCACATGGGCCGTAAGAGGATATTTTAGTCTTCGACGTTCCACAATAGGTTGAATCTCATAGGTGTCACTCGGGATTTTTCGGATAACTACGTATGGACCTCGATAACGAGACTGTTACTTTGTGCTTTCCCCGGTAGAAGTTGGATTAACGCTAACATAAACAATGTCACCTATTTCATATTTTACCCCAGCGTTTCGGTATTCATCTTGTCTTTCTTTATATACCTTTTGAGCTTATTCGATTTCTTTAGTTATCTCCTCGCGGACTATCCTCGAATCTCGATAGATTTCGCAGTTCTCGGTTAATTCTCTAGTTACCCCTTCTTCAAAACGAGGTAGATACCCGTATAGTGCCTCGTAGGGCGCTTTACCCGTGGTTTTATTAATTGATGAATTTATGTCTCTCGTGATTTGTTTTAGTTTATTATCCCATTCGGATTGATTCCCTTCCCAGGCTCCAGCTCGTAGAGGGGCTAAGATCGACTGATTAACGCGCTCAACATGGCCGTTGGCCTGAGGATGCCTACTCGAATTGAATGTTAATTTTATCCCGTGTTTCTCACAATAATCGCGAAGTTTTTCTGAGGTGAAGCTCGTTCCCCTATCGCAGATTACTCGGTTTGGCGCGCCGAATTGTTCAACGACTTTATTAAATCTATTGATTGTCACTGTCGTTTCCGTGGTTTTCGTAGCTTCAAGCGCAACGTACTTGGTCAAGTTGTCGACTATCGTGAGAACGTATCGGTTACCTCGGGTACTAACTGGGAAGGGACCCAAGTGGTCCAGGTGAACCGTCGCGAAGGGCCGATTTCCTGGTGGGATAGGATGTAGTTCCACTGGCTGGCGGCCTCTAGGCTTTTTGTTCACTATACATGGCAGACACCCAGCTATATGCTCTTTTATAGAACCGCGCATGTTAGGAAAGTAATAATAACGACGCATTTTCGCGAGGACTTTATCGATACCTAGGTGACTTGCCAAGTCGTGATAACGTATTGTCAATGCTTTTCACATGGAAGCTGAAATGACGTATAATAGAACTTCTCTATCGTCTCGCTTATTTACTCGGTATAGTAATCCTCCTTCCAGTCGGTAATCACGTATCGCGCCGCGTTCGTCTTTTGTTCTTTCCTCGTCCGCTTTCTCGAGAATTTGGATTAACCTCTTTAATCTTTCGTCTGATCTCTGGTGTAATAGAATCTCGTCCTCTCTAGTCGTTATCGCAAGCATTTCGATCTTGTCGAATTCCTGTGCGTTTTCTTCCCATATGGGAGCTCGGGAAAGCGCATCCGCATGCTTCATGTGATCCCCTTTTCGATGTCGTATCGTATTTGGTTTTTACTTGGTTTTTGCAGTATTTAGAAAAACTAAAGCTTGGCAGTCTGTTACCACGATAAACTTTAATGGGACCAGAAATGTTCGCAGTCTCTCGCATGCCCACACAATTACGAGAAGCTCTAGTTTACTCGAAGGATAACGCGATTCGATATCCGAAGTTCTTTGGCTAATTGCGTAGACTAGTCTGAGATCATTTTTATCATCCCCCTGTAGGAGTATAGCACCGAGACTTAAGGAGCTAGCATCAGTGTGCAATTCAGATATCTCTGCCTTTGGCGAATAAACTCGTAATATAGGTTTTGTGATTAGCAATCGTTTTAGTTCGCGAAAGGCCTCCTCTAGAAATTTAGTCCATTTAAAGCTCGCATTGTTACGCGTTAGGCTAGCTAACGGCGCGGCTATTTTTGAAAAATTTGGCACAAAGCGGCGAAAGAAACTCGTTAGTCCCAGGAAACGTCGTACTGCAGGTATGTCTTGCGGTACCTGGAACTCATCAATTGCACGAACCTTACTCTCGCCAGGTTCTACTCCTTTGGAGCTAACCTGAAACCCTAGGAATTCTACTTTCTCTAGCCCAAATCTACATTTCTCAAGGTTTAGGGTTAGTCCGGCTTTAGATAAAGCATCTAGCACTAATTTTAGTCTCTCCAGGAGTTCTTCCCAGTTCTTGCCAAAAATGAGAATATCGTCCAGATAAAATAATAGAATTTTATTTCTAAACCGACCTAAGGCCAGCTCCATTAGTTTGGAGAAGTAGAGTGGGGCGTTCATAAGTCCGAACACTGCACGTGTAAACTCGCCTGTACAATCCAGTGTAATAAATGCGGTCTTATGTCGCACTTTCGCTTTGAGTCCAGGGTCGCGAATATTTTAGCCCCGGATATTGCCTCAAGATACTCATCTATATTAGGTAGAGGATACTAAATCCTCTGGGTCTGGCTATTTAGGCGTCGGAAGTCGACTACTAGACGAGGCTTTCCGTTTTTCCGTCGCAATAGTAGAACGGGACTTGCGTACGGTGGTGGCGTCTCGGTTACGATCCCGGGTTCCTTCCATTTTTCCACTATTTCCTTAATTGTTTTGCGTTCTTCGCGTGTCGTGTGGTAGGATTTTGAACATACAGGAACGGATTCTGGTTTCTCAACTATGTCCATCTCGATTAATTTAGTATGACCTAACTCGTTTAGGTTTTGTGCAACACAGTGCCGATTCTCGTTCAGCATCTCGATCAACGACTCGCGTTGAGAATTCGTAATTTTATTACCAGTAATTATCTCGTCCGATTTCACTGGTTCGATTCTCGGGGTCAACTCTGGTACGTTTTCAATTTTAAGAATTGAGTCACCAATTTTTGCACCTTGGCGCAGTTTCACTGGGCCATTGCTCGTGTTTGTGAGACCTAGAGTCATTTCCTCTTCTTCTACGTTTAATTGTAGAAAATTCATTGTCGCGGGTTGTAATTCTTGATCTACTTTAGTTGTCGCACGCCTCGGCACCTCCATTCGGTCTAGCTCGATTTTAAGTAACTCTACGCTTGCTCGATCTCGAAAAATTAGTTGGTCATCTACCTTTAAATACGCGACGTGTGGTTGTTCAGTAAAAGTGCGTTCTATGATCGCGTCCCATGATTGGACGTTATCCGAAACTACGCGAAGGGAAACATTCGGGCACTTCACGTCATCAACTTCAATGTCTCCGCGTACCATGTCTACGGACTTGACAACGTTTCCTTCCGCACTGAATCCCTTGAGCTCACTCGTTTTTCACTCCTTGCATCTACTAAAGCTTCCACAGTTTTCCCATTAATTTTGACTGTTTTGATATATTTACGTGAGGTTTCGTTGAATGTATTTTCAACCGTGTTTACGACTGGATGCTCCAAACGTCGTGGCTTTGTACAGTTACGCGTTCCATGTCCCTTCTCTTTGCAATTTGTGCAATATGGTTCACGCCTTGGCTCTGTACATTCGCGTCCGAAGTGTCCGATCTTTTAGCAATTGTAACACTTCATTTTACTCTGACTGTCGTTCCTGTTATTTTTATCCGTCGTAGTCCCATTCTGTTTCGGGCGCGTTTCTATATTTTTCACGTTATTATTCTCGGTTCTCGCATTACTATTTTCTGTTTTTAAATTTCCTCTTTTATCGTTACGCGTATTGTTTTTACGAAAATTTGTAACCGTTCTGTCCAATCTCTCGAGATCCGCTAGAAGCTCGTCTTCATCTTTGTGAGGCACAGCTAATGCGCTTATCATTAGTTCACGTGACTTCAAGCCTGACCATATTTGTTCTTTAACCTGTTTTATTGTGAAAGTACGAAGCCAAAGTCTCGTTTGGGTTTTGAACGTGGTTTTGCATTTTAATAAATGCTTCTGGTAAATCGATCTAGCGTATGAAAGTTTTGCAAAATGCTTCTTGGAGAAACTCCCCACTCGTAAGTTCCTTCTGACGACTCAAGAACCAGGCGCACGCAGCACCTGACAGGTGACACTTTACGTTTTGTATTAAAAAGGATTCAGGCCATTTATTAACACAGGCTGCTGTTTCAACTTGCTCAAGCCATAATTTAGATTCCTGGGGACCTTTTTCCCCGTCGAAGCTCTCGATTGTTTTTGAAAAATCAGGCATAATATGAAATTCGCGTTGCGGTCCTTGATTCTGAGCTAGCTGTTGAGTCAGCGCCATATTTTGCTGAATAACCTGTTTCATTAGCACAAGGATTTGATCATAGTTCGCGGAACTACTTCCTGACGGCGGATGTACATTTACAACCGGCGCTTCCTGGATAGGAAACGCCAAACCAGGCGGCGGATTTATAGGATCAAATTGTTGTCTATCGAAACCCAGATTTATCGGACCTAAATTATTTGGAACCAGGTTATTCAGATTTTGGTTCATGTTATTTATATTTTGAGCCAAGATTTGTGGCCCTTGCATTCTTACATCTAGCTTATTATCTCTACGCGGCACATTGGGGAAACCATCACTTAATGCGTTTCCTGCAATATTACGCACATCCTGTGCATATAGATTCTTGTTCGTGAAGGATCTGTTCACTAAAGTCGCGTCTGCGCCATATTGGCTACCTGTCTCGTTACATCGCGAATTTTCAAAAACATTTACCTGCGAAGATTCGTTTACAAAGGATTGATGAGAATCGTCATACTTAGATTGCGTGGATCGATTACCTTGAAATCGTGTAGAGCGACTACCTCGTCGTCCCCTTAGCCCCTCTCGGCTGCACAAACCTCGTTAAAATCGCTCGAAGTCATCGGTTGATTCTTCTCGCCTCACGCTGTTTGGTTCCATCATGGCTGCCAAAAGACGATGATCACGCCGGCAATGCAAGTCTCAGCTCTATGTGAAATGGTGACGTTCTCAATGCCACATCCCTCCTCTCGTATACTCTGCAATCCAATTTTGTAGAAGAAAATATCGTCCTAGTGCCCCACTAGGAGTTTGTGGGAAACAACTTGGAATCTCGATCCTTTGTTCATCCTTCTCAAGCGTGACTCTCGTTGTTGGACTTTTCAGGACAATATAAGTGTTTCCAGGACTCGTTCCATGGAAGGCAGACATCGGCAACATTTATGAATCCATGCCATACTAAGAAAACTGTATCTCATACACCAGAATAGCTGATTCGTAAATCAGTATTAGTTTTTATTTTTTCTAGGGTCTTCCAGTCGCGAGCACAATGGGAAGGAATTAGATCCAGCACCCAACACTTAGAATATTATAACATTTATTGATTGCTCTTGCAATAATCCCACGATTGATCCAATTATACAGGGAAACAGGTCTATAAAATAGATTACTCGCATTTAAGTACTCACAATTAAGTATCCCGTTTATTAAACATAGAAAAGTTCTAAGCAATACAAAACTCAACTCGCCACGCTCGCGTTTCGGAAATTCTCTCTCCCTCGTTTCTCAGGAGTCTCACTTCCTGCCACACACATTCACGCAATCCCCTCTCCCTTATCGTCCTAATGCTCAGTTCGCACAGCGTGCCACTTATTTTCTAATACTTATAAGGCCAACATGGAAGCCAACATATCTTTTTAACTTCTTATTTGTTAACTATTTTAACTTTTACTAATTTGACAATTATATCATAAGCAAACAGTTTTTATTTCATTGACTTGACATGGTTCACTCCAGAAAGTTAAGGTTGTGTATATAAAGCCGGTACCGATAAAAAGCATATTTTAAGGATATAGCCTAGAGTGCACAAAGAAGATATTAAAAAATTATTTATCCCCAAATGTTTTTACTGCTACTGTTCGATCCTCAATATCGGCTATCTTGCTAGTTTGTTTCCGAGACTAAGGTCTTGGAAAAATGTTATTTCTTTGACCAGTAACAGAGGTGCTTTCTAGTTACAAAAATTTGAATTTCATGAATTCCTTGGATTCCGTAAATGCCATGAATTCTGTGAATTCCTTGAAGGTGGAGTCTACATGCAAGCTTAAATTATTTCTTTGACCAGTCATTAGGATGCCTTTTCGCCCTTACGTGGCGTTGAAAAAGAGGTAGGAGTGCGACCTTAAATTATTTCTGTGACAGTCACAGGGGTGCCTTCCCGCCCCCAAGTGACGTGAGACTAAGGGTAGGGGTGCTACCTTACATTACTTCTGTGACCAGTCACAGGGGTGCCTTCCCGCCCCCACGTAGTGTAGGAAAAGGGGTAGGGGTGCTACCTTACATTATTTCTTTGACCAGTTATTAGGGTGCCTTTCCGTCATTACGTGGCGTTGGAAAAGGGGTAGGGGTGCGACCTTACATTATTTCTGTGACCAGTTATAGGGGTGCTGTCCGCCCCCAGGTGGCGTTGCAAAAGTAGTAGGGGTGCGACCTGAAATTATTTCTTTAACTAGTCACTAGGGGGCTTTCCCGCACCACGTGACGTTGGAAAAGGGGTAGTGGTGCTACCTTAAATTACTTCTGTGACCAGTCACAGGGGTGCCTTCCCGCCCCCACGTAGTGTAGGAAAAGGGGTAGGGGTGCTACCTTACATTACTTCTGTGACCAGTCACAGGGGTGTCTTCCCGCCCCCACGTAGCGTTGGATAAGGGGTAGGGGTGGGACCTTTAATTATTTTTGTGACCTGGCATAGAGTTGTCTACCCGCCCCCAAGTGACGTTGGAAAAGGGGTAGAGGTGCGACCTTAAATTATTTCTTGGTCCA
>NC_046663.1:64269642-64273571 GCF_010883055.1 Belonocnema kinseyi | reverse complement strand
AAATTTTCGCGATGTTACGGGGCCTCGAACACATCAAAATAACGGGTTTTTGACCCTTTTAGGTTAGAATATCTCGAAAACTGAGGGTGATGGAATTTTTCTAAAGTCAGATTCGGATTCAGCGCAGCAAAAACCTTCGGGTATAGTAGGTCTGGTCTCTGGTTCTGAGAATTGTTGGCCTGTGTTATTTTTGTAATTTTGAGATTTTACATTTTATAATGTGATTACCTACACTTTAGCTTCAATTAGAACTTTATAAAACCTTAAGATATTGTGCAATGTCATTACTCTTTTCCAGGTTATATTTTTAATAGTAGGAATTTAGATTCAAAGTTTTCATGGTCTTCTTTCAATGATGCAAGAAAATTAAGAACTTCAGATAAGGAATGTGAAATGGAGAAATTTTTTTAGCCGACATGCGATATGATTTCTCTATCGCATTGCTCATTTTGTTAAAGTAATAAGAGAGTAGTTTTAAGGTTTTATAGACTGATTTACATCTTTTTTATAATAATTATTTTTTTATTATGTATTACGCGATCGAGTGCCAAGTGTTAATCATTTGTTATCATAAAATGAGGAAATAAATGATATCAATGTGAGTACAAGTGGGATTTAATTGCATTTAATATCATAGTTGTGTAATTGGTATTTCATTGTAAATTGTTTATTAAAATTTTAAACAAACTCTAAGCGATTTTGAAATAATAATTCATAATTTCGAACTGAAAGCGTTTTAGTATTAAAAAAAAATTTTGGGCGATTTTGAATTGAAAAGTTCAAAATCAAACAATTTTAAGGTCAGGTCAGAGTTTGAAAAAGGAATAATTTATAATTCAAAGGAATTAAACTTTAATTATTTATAATTAAAAGCGTTCAAAATTGAATATTTAAAATGGAAAACTTTGGAATTTGAATAATTTTAAAATCTAAGTGATTCAAATTTTACAATTTGAAATTGAAAACTGAATTGAATATTTCAAAGTCAAGGGTTAAGAAATTCTAGGATTTTAAATTGTTATTAGATAAAAAAATATAATTTTTCATTAAAACTGATGAGACTTATTTTTATAAAATAATAAAAATCAATTCACATTTTTTTCACCCTTCAAATTTCAATTAATTAAAGTAAATTTAAATCGCTCAAAATTGCGCAGTTTTCAAAATTTCAATTTATTTTACTTCGCAAAATTCAACCATTTCAATTTCAACTGCAAAATTAAAATTTATAAAGGAAAAAATATAAAATTTTGTGCTTAGCATGAAAATTCATAATTCTACAATTACAACAATTAATTATCGTGTGAACTACGACCATGAACAAATATTGTTTTTTAATAAAGTTATGAACAATTTAACTTGCAAAAATGAGGTCAAAAATTCAAAAGTCCGCCATTTTTTTTTAAATCCTGATTTTAGTTCACACTATAGCCAAAACTAAACAGATTATAAATCTTTTTTATTTTTTGATTTCGGGTCAACCGTTCCCGAAATATTTGAGAGAAAGCTGAAAAAGAGAATATTTGATGCCGCAATTTTGTAAACAAAAACAATAAAAAACAAAGAAAAAAATTTATTTTATTAGTTCAACCTCTATACTTTACACTGTAAAAAATTTGGAAGGAACACATTATTTTTACTATTGAATAAAATTCTTTGAATAAATATAAATATAAAGACATGGATGACCAAAATCTCCTCTTAAGCAATCCAATTCTTATTTTATTAACATCAAATCGTTTAATTTTTAATATTTTTAAGATAATACATTGCAAATTAAAAACAAGAATATAAAAAAATATTTACATAGATTCCAATGTTTGAAAGTAAAACATTGTACATCTTTCATTTTGAAAATGTTTTTTTTTTTATATAAGTAAACTAAAATCAGGTATTTTTAATCTGATTTAATAAAAATGAATCCATTTAAAAATGACAAATTTTTTAATCTATTTGGTACAAAAATTTAATTATTGATTTCATATATTTTTTCTCTGAATTGATTTGAATCGAAATTGAGAATTTAAGAATCTACAAGATTTGTGACGATTGGTTGGTGGTAACCAAACCTCTGGGATTTCCTATTCTCTGTGACACAGATTTTTTGGATAAATAACTATTTTTTAATAATGTAGGTACTATGTTGACTTAAATAATTTAATGCAAATTTTTAAAATAATTTTTTCGTACTTGTTATAAATGTTTACATAGTAAACAACTTCTTTTTAATTTACTTATTGTATTTTGTATTTCACACATACACCGTAATGTCAAATTCTTATAGCAAATTAAAATCACATTTAAAATTCTATTTAACGACCAATAATCAAGTTAAGGTGTAGAATTCCTTAAAATAAAACCAAGAATCCGACAAAATTTGGACAACCACCATAAAATGCTCGTATTGTAATAAAAAAAAGATCCTCCTTTAAAAAAATCCCCTTCTCTTTTTTGATTTCTTTCGTCATTTTTATTTTCATTATTATCAAATCGCAATAATAGAACATTTATAAATAATATTCACCCACTTTTCGGTACTCATACAGCACCATTATCAAGGTAAGAAAAATTTGAGTAGGTCGGAAAAAATTAAAGAGACGAAAGAAATAAAAAAGATGATATAATTACCTCGAGCTTCGCGCTCGGTCTTTGTGTATTGTCCACATTTGTGCACAGACTTTTTAAAACATCAAAGCATCAACGAAAGAAATTTGGCTATTGTGAATTCTCTTTTGTTAAAGCTCTTTCGGCTTTAACGAATATATTCTTATCACGTATCTCGTGCTTCGCACTCGAGTTTGTCCGTCAAATTGTATATTATTTCTATACATGTATATTATTACAATTCATAACATGCATTGGTATTAAAACACACGTATTTTCATTGTCTCGTTTAGAAAGATGCGCATTCTTTAAAAAAAAACTTTTATTGTTAAACATTTCATTGCAACATTTGCCCTTTAAAAAAACCGAATTGGCTCATTTCCAATTTTATTCTTAAGATTTCAATTAGTTGATGTTAGTGAGTGTCGACCAGATAAAAAATTCAAATAATAGATCTTAATTGGTCTGTAACTGGTCCGAAAAATCTCTATTAATTGACGTTTCGTCCTTCAACGGATGTAATAATTCATGTAAATAATCCATGTAATAATTCGATGGAGATAGTCCTTGTTAACTTTACGAAGTTTATACACTGTCGGTACCGGTAATAAAAAAATTGTCGGTACAGGTAAAAAAAAGAGTCGGTACCGGTGAAAAAAAATTACCGGTACCGAGAATTCGTTTACCGGTTTTTTCAGAAAGTATATTCCTAGCAAGGTAGCGGCAGATCGCGCATATTCATGGAATTCGTGGAATTAAATGAATTCATGGCATTCAAGGAATTCATGCAAATATAATTTGCAGTTTTAAAACTTGAAAAAATTACGTTTTTTGTTTACGAAGTTTATATACACTATATGTACCGGTAAAAAGCATATGTCAAGCATGCGAAAGGGACTTTTACATATTTTAAGGGCCATGTAATTGCGGAATTATTTTGATAGTTTTTGGCTTTTGCCGCGTTTAAGGAAACGATCTACGTATAAATCACACTTTATCGTCGATTTTCGAATCAAGAATTACTATTGACGTCTTGTGGGGGCGAAAATGCACCCCTGAGTCTAGTGGCAGAAATAATGTAAGGCCACACCCCTACCCCTTTTTCAACACCACGTGGGGGCGGGTAGGCACTCATGTGACTGGTCAAAGAAATAATTTAAGGTCGCACCTCTACCCCTTTTCCAACGCCACGTGGTGCAGGAAAGCCCCCTAGTGATAATGTGAGGTCACACCCTTACCCGTTTCCAACGCCACGTAATGGCGGAAAGGCACCCTAATAACTGGACCAAGAAATAATTTAAGGTCGCACCTCTACCCCTTTTCCA
>NC_046663.1:64255886-64269542 GCF_010883055.1 Belonocnema kinseyi | reverse complement strand
GAGGGTGATGGAATTTTTCTGAGGTCGGATTCGGATTCAGCGCAGCAAAAACCTTCGGGTATACTAGGTCTGGTCTCTGGTTCCGGAACTTTGTCAAATTTTATCGGCCTGTGTAATCCTAGCGACGTAGACAAGTAGTTGCAAAATTGACTTAGTACATATAATTTCAGCTGCGAAATTCAGATCAATTTCAAAGAAAATTGAACGTTCGCAGAGAAAAATTATTCACGATTTAACAGATTATTATATTACAGAGACAAATACGAGATTGTGTAACACAAAAATGACTCGCGATGGCAGTGTACAAGTTCGACAAACTATCGAAGTTTTTAGTTTTTTAAATGAAACTTCAGCCTTTTCCGCAATTTCCTATAGGTGAGATCCATCATTCTGCATTATGCGGATTATCACATTTCAAATTTTTCTATCACCAAAAATCTGCATCGATACTAATGCCTAGGGTTTCAACAATTTTATCAAAGTTGTTGATTTATCCTAACTTTTTCCAAAGCGCGACGATTCAATGACACGAATCTTCTTGATTCTGTAGTTTGGACCATATTATTGAATTCAAATTCAATAATTATCACAACAGTCTCAAAATAACGTGGATTTATAAAATAAGAGATGCTTGCATCCTAAAATTAAGAGTATTCACAAATTGTACAAATCGCAACTGTTTCTTCATCAGTTTAATGAAAAGCTCAAATATTAGTGTTTCTCTTTATTCCTTCCCTCAAAAATTTCGAGGGAGTAGAGCTACACATGTACTTCATGTTTTTCTTCCAGTCCGACAGTTTTAAGTCGTCTTCAGAAGGCAACAATTGTTCATCCCAGTGAAGTTTCTCTTTTATCGAAACCGCAGCGGAACTCTCGGTATTGTTGGCAGTGTTATTTATACTACAAGTTTGATATCCAGTATCTTGAGCAAAATTGAAAGCACTCTGCTGACCATTCGTGGCTGAAAGTGTAAAATTCTGCTGATAAGTGCTAGTTTCGCTAGAAAAAGTTTTACACCAATCATTCGCAAATTTTGGTCGCTTGAGGGATTCAGAATTGAAATTTACAGGTTGATTTTCCTTCTCGTCCGACTTCAAATAATTGGGGAGTTCGAAATGCATCGCCATATCTACTGTATCATTTTTTTCTTCCTCATCAATTGATTTCAGGACCTCCAGAGGTTCCTCTATTTCCGCCCAGCAGTTATCTACAATGATTTTGAAAGGAAATTAATGTGGATGTAAAAATTACTTAACCCTTAAAGGGCATATTGGGTGTTAAATACCCAGCGACTTATTTGTGCTTTAACAAAATGTACCAAATTGAAGAAAATGGAATATATAGCGCCAGATCAGGAAATGACATTAAAACCTATTTTACTATGTCATTTTCAAATAATTTTGATTTTTATCATTTTTATACGCATTTTAAGATCAATAAAATCGTTTAATCGCGCAAAGTACGGTGTTTCAGTTTTCATTGAATTGAAGCCTTTATTTTTTAGAATAAATACCTTCTTTGGAATGAACACTATAAGACTAATCTTATTTGAAGTGCCGTATCTCGGAAGTATTCAAGTAAAATTATAAGTAAAAATATCAACAACTTAAAGAGTTATGAATTTTAGAGTGAAAGAAGTCATTTTTTTCCAAAAAGGATTTTTTAAAACTACTTTAAAATTCAAAAACTGTTATGAAACCTTTTCATCCTTAAACCAGATAGATTAAACATCATTAATTGATGTTCTTTTAAAAAACTATTTAATCCGTCGGCACAGCACATGTTTGAATAAATTGATTATATTATGTATTTTAATCTTTTATAAACGAAAAAAAAACAGTATTATAGATACAAATTTAAAAGTTTCAAATTTATTAATTTATTTTAAACAAAAAACATGGCTATCCTCGTTTAAGTTCAACCAAAAAGTACTTCCAGTCCAGTTTGTCTTTGGTGCGTGTTTAGAAGATGCTCTCCGGTTATTCAGAGACAAGAAAGGAATAAACCGTAACACGCATTTTCGAGAAAAAAGATTTTTTCATTTTTAACAATTAAAAATCTCATTTTTCACGAAAACGACGCAAAATATAAATATCAGTTTAGAGTTCAATATTGTTCAGCTTCCTGAAATCTATTAAATTGTACCCTTTCTATTTGGTTAAAAATTAAACAATTTTGTTGGAAAATCATACTTTTGGTTAAAAATTCTGCGATTTTGTTGACATTTTAACTGTATCATAGAAAATTTGTTTTTTGTTTAAATTTAATATTTTGGTGTTGAAAAGAGAACTGAAATCTTTTCTGGATGAAGATTCAAACGTTTATTTCAATTTTTTTTTAAATTAAGAATCCACCTGTTTAAAGAGAAATTTCATCTTTCTTGGATAAAAATGCAAGTGTTTGGTTGAAAATTAAACATTTTTGTTAACAACTCATACTTTTTGGTTAAAAATTCTAATGTTTTGTTGAAAATTTGACTATTTTGTAGAAAATTTACTTTTTGTTGAAAATTTATACTCGTATTTTGGTGTTGAAAAATGAACTGAAATCTTTTTTTCTTTAGTCGAAACTTAAACTGTTTTGTTAAAAATTAATCTGTTTTAATTGAAAATTGAACTACTAGACCAAAGTTAAACTACATTGTTAATTTTTTGTTTTTCTGTTTGAAGGTTTTTTTAAGATTGATTTTTTTAGTTGAAAATTCTCCTTATGTGATAACAAAAAAATTAATTTTCTTGGTTTCAAATTTCATTTATCTTCGGTAAAAATACCTCAGTTTCATGGAAAATTAATTTTTTGCTGAAAAGTCATATTTTTTGTTTGAAAATTCAATTTTTGTACAGAAAGTTCATCTTTTGGGTTTCAGGTTCAATAATTTAGATAAAATTTTAATTTTTTCTTGGTTGAAAAATCTTTACTTGTTGAAAATCAATCTTTTTGTTTAAATTTTTTTTGGTATAAATTTCACCTTTTTATAAACTGAAATATAAAATATGACACTTTTTTCTTGGAAGTTTGTCTTTTGTGGTTGAAAATTTAACTATTATTTTAATAATTTAATTATTTTGTTGGAAATTCAAGAATTTTGTTAAAGTTTTCAGATATTTATCTTATTTTATTTAATAAATTTTTCCAAAAATAAAGAAAAAATCTACTAAAATAGCATTTAGTTTAACGAACTATAACATTTTATTTTTAAAAAGGTTTGGTTTTAGTTCACTAATTACTTAAAATATATGTTCTATGAGATTATTAAGGTTCCAGAGCCTTAAAGTAGAGAAACGTTGGGTTTTATCTTTAAAATAGAAGAAATATCATTTTGACCGATTGGAAATCTCATTTTTCCTAATACGTAGACTCTACGACACTTCTCGTTTTCGGGGCTGTAGGGAAAGCAAACACGAAAGATCAGAATACCCCCTCCCATGAGACACGCGTGAGCCACGTGACGCGCGCGCGAATTCAAACGCTCTCAAGCGCCGTACAGCTTTGTCAAGTATGTTCGGTGAAAGGAAACCTTCCCTTCCGTGGCACCGAAACGAAAATCTTTTTCGGGTGAAATTGATTTAATTATGAATTTCGCGAAATTCATAATTAAAATTTTTAAATTTCAATTTAATTGGATCTTGAAGACGATAATTGTTAATATCAGAACGCAAATTTTTGAAATTTCAAAAATAATTACCGATGCAAAGTTTGAAATTTTTTGAGTACTCTTTCTCCTTCTTGAATTGCTTTAAAGGTGCTTGATTTTGTTCCAGCAATGAGCCATTCACTTTTTTTTACGTATTTTTGTTGCCGGCTCCATTGAAATTCTATTTTTTAAAATGTGACAATATAGGTTAAGGTGTTTGGTAAACAGCTTGACAAAAATAAGGGTATGTTGCCTTGTTCGGAGTGAAATGAGGCAAGGAGTGGGGTCGAGCGAACGAAGGAGAAATCGGAAAACGATAAATGTCTTAAGAGAGAAATGTTGTAGAGTCTACTGTACAAAGCAAAGTAGGAATGACAATTCATAGATCAAAATTGTTCCTCTTCTCAAAATCTACAAAAATTTACCCTTACGAGATGTAGATCTTGTGTATTTTAACGAAAATTCTAAAAAAAAAAAAGTATGAAAATTATATTAAAGCGACTCAAACAGTCTCACGAACTTCAAGAGTTTATTTAAAAAAAAATTTTTTAGTTGAATATCAATATTCAAATTCCTCCCCCTTCCTGAAATCTTAAAAATGATACCCTCCTCAGATATGTATCTTGCGTATTTGAACAAATTTAAAAATAATTTAGAAAAATGATTTAATATTAATATTTGTTCAAATAAACATGATAAAAATTTAATGAGAATATCATTTTAAAGATTTCAGGAAGAGGGACAAATTTAAATATTGATACTTAACTAAGAAAAAAGTTTTAAAAAATAAACTCTTTAAGTTTTTCAAACTAAATGCTGTTTTAGTCGCTTTAATATAATTTTGAAACTTTTTTTAAAAGATTTTTTGTTAAAATTCACAAGATCTACAGCTGGTAAGGATACATTATGTTTAAATTTATATAATTTCAATAAATTGACTCTAAGTCTCAAAGTTTCAAACGCTTCGGGAGTCGAACAAATTTTCAGAAAATTAAAATGAACGGCCATCTAAACTTTTGTTAGGATACAAGGACATTTTTTGAAAAATATCGGGTAATTATTTTTTATAGTTTAAAATTTACAATTGATTTAAGATCTCAGTGCTTTCCCGTACCTCGACTTGGCGTTTTTGAATTTTCAATATTTTTCAATATTACAGATGTAGATCTTGTGTATTTTAATGAAAATTCTAAAAAACAAGTATAAAAAATATATTAATGCGACAAAAATAGCATTTATTTTGACGAACTTCAAGAGTTTATTTTTTTTAACTCTTTCTTCGTTGAGTATTAATATTTCAATTTGTTCCTCTTCCTGAAGTCTTTAAAATGATATTCTTATCAGATATTTTTCATGTGTATTTGAACAAATATTAATAATAAATCATTTCTTCTATATTATTTTTTAATTTGTTTAAATACACAAGATAAATATCTGCTGAAGGTATCATTTTTAAGATTTCAGGAAGGGAGAGCAATTTGAATATTGATATTCAACTAAAAAACATTTTTTTTAAATAAACTCTTGAAGCTCGTCAAACTAAATGATATATTAGTCGCAATAATATATTTTTCATACTTTTCTTTAAAGAATTTTTGTTAAAATACGCAAGATCTACATTAGGTAAGGTTAAATTTTTATAGATTTTGAGAAGAGGAACAATTTTGAACTATGAATTGGTACTACTACTTTGCTTTGTTTTCGGGAAAATGAGATTTTCAATCAGTAAAAATTATATTTCTTCAATTTTAGAGATAAAAACCAATTTTTCTCTACTTTGAAGCTCAGGGACCTTAGTAATCTCATGGGACACATATTTTAAATAATCAGTGAACTAAAACCAATCCTTTTTAAAAATAAAATGTTATAGTTCTTTAAACTAAATGCTATTTTAGTCGATTTTCATCGATTTTTTCTATATTTTTGGAAAATTGTATTAAATAAAATAAGATAAATATCTGTGAAATATACAATTGAATAGATTTCAGGAAACTAAACAATTTTGAACTCTAAACTGCTATTTATATTTTGCGGCGATTTCTAAAAAAATGAGATTTTTTATTGTTAAAAATGGAAAAATCTTTTTTCTCAAAACGCATAGTACGATTTATTCCTTTCTTGCATCTAAATAACCGGAGAACCTATTCGAACAACGTACAAAAGAAAAAATGGATTTGCAAGTACTTTCGAGTTGAATTTAATCGAGGCTAGCCGTGAAAATTTTATTTTCTACTACAAAAGATGACTTTAACCAAATTTTTGAATTTTCGACAATATAATTAAATTTTTAACATAATAGTTAAATGTTCAACCTAAAAAGACAAATTTTCAACAAAAAAAGTGTCATATTTTATATGTCAGTTTAAAAAAAGATGAAATTTATGCCAAAAAAAATTTAAACGAAAAGAGGAATTTTCAATAAGTCAAGATTTTTCAACCAACAAAGAAATCAAAGTTTATCTACATTTTTTAACCTTGAAGCCAAAAGACGAACTTTTTTACCGAAGAAAAATTAAATTTGAAACCAAGAAAATTAATTTTTTTCACAGAAGGAGAATTTTCAACTAAAAAAATCAATCTTCAAAAAATGAAAAAAGGTACATTTCAGTTACATAAAACCTATTCAGTTACATAAACATAAACCTTCAAACCAAAAATCAAAAAATTAACAATGTAGTTTATCTTTTGCCTAGTAGTTCAGTTTTCAATTAAAACATATTAATTTTTAACAAAATAGTTAAACTTTCGACTAACGAGGTGAATTTTCAACTAAAAATGTGAATCTTCAAAGACAATAAATGATTGCTTAACAAAGGATTAGGAAAAAATGCCACTTCTATTAAAACAGATAAATTTATAATTAAAAAAAATAATTAAAAAGAAATAGTTATATTTTCTGTTTAAAAAGATTTCATGTGACTTTTCACGATTCAAATATAAAATTGTAAAAAGAAATAAGTTTCTATGAAAAAAAATTCAATATTCAATCCAAAATGACCAATCTTTTCAAACCAAAAAGGATAAATTTCTAACAAAATAGTTGAATTTTCTAACAAATAGTTGCATTTTTATCCAAAAAAGATTAAATTTGTACTAAAACAGAAGAATTTTTAATAATAAAAAAAACATTTTTTTTCAAGTTGAACTTTCATCCAAAAAAGATTTCAGTTCATTTTTCAACGCCAAAATATAAATTTTCAACAAAAAGTAAATTTTATACAAAATAGTCAAATTTTCAACAACACATTAGAATCTTCAACCAAAAAGTATGACTTGTTAACAAAATAGTTTAATTTTTAACCAAACACTTGCATTTTTATCCAAAAAAGATCAAATTTCTCTTTAAACAGGTGGATTATTAATTTTAAAAAAATTCAAACAAAGTAGTTGAATTTTCATCCAGAAAAAGTTTCAGTACTCTTTTCAACACCAAAATATTAAATTTAAACAAAAAGCAAATTTTCCATGAAACAGTTAAATTTTCAACAAACGAGCAGAATTTTCAAACAAAAATTATGACCTTTTAACAAGATTGTTAAATTTTCAACCAATCAGTTGCATGTTTGTCCAAGAAAAATGAAAATATTACTAAAACAAAGGAATTTTTATATCAAAAAGTCAAATTTTCAAGAACAAATAAGAGTTGAATATTCATGCAAAAAGATTTCTATTGGCTTTTCAATACGAAAATACGAGTTTTAGACAAAAAGTAAATTTTCTAGGAAGCAGTTGAATTTTGAACAAAACAGTTTGCAAAAAATAAAACAGTTTTTTTTTATCTAATAAAGATGCAATATACCGAAACATACCATAAAGGATGTATTTTTATGAAAATTACTAAATTTTTAACCAAATAATAAAATTTGTGATTTTTTCATCCAGAAAAATTATTTTTGAACCAAAAATGGGAGAATTAATTTTCAGTTAACTTTTCAGTTAATTTTCAATTTTTCAACCAATGAAATGAATTCTCAACAAAATAACTCAATTTTAGACACGAAAGTTGAATTTTCCACCAAAAAAGATACAGTTTCAATAAAATTTATAAATTTTCAACTACAAAAGATAAATTTACAAAACAAAAATATAATAGTTCAATTTGCAGTTAGAAAAGTAATTTTTAAATATAAAAAAGGAGTTTTCAGCGAAATTAATTAATTTTCAACTAAAAAAGATCAATTTTCAACTCACAATAGAGTATCTAAAAATTCAGTAAAAAAAATCTTTAAGAAATAGTATTTATGAAAATCATAAAATAATAAATAAAAAATGATATTTTCAACTAAGAATATAATATTTCTATAAAAAATATACATTTTCGACAAAGTATGAAACAGTTACATTTTTAGTAAAAAGAACAGTTAATTATAAATAAGGAAAAACTTATTTTCAACCAAAAGATCATTTTTCAACCAATAAGATTATTTTCCTATCAAAATATATGAATTTTTAACAAAGTACATGCATTTTCTACCAAATATTTGAATTTTTAGAGGAATTTTCGACAAGAAAAATAAAATAGTCACCAAGAAGATTAAATATTCTCCCACAAAATTCAATTTTTCAATATACACGTAATACAGGAATTGTAAACTGAATTTTTTAATTTTAAATTTAAGAAGATAAATTTTGAACTAAACATGTACGAGTTAAATGAACAGTGAAAGTAATTAATTTTCAACTAGAAAACATAATTTTAAACAGGATAATTAAATTTTGAACCAAGAAAAAAGTTTTTTTTTTACTAAAATGATGAATATTTAACAGGAATACTTGAATTTTCAACCAAAAAATTTAATTATCGAACAAGAATTTTTTTCAAAAAGACGATTTTTCTACAAAATAAAAAAATTTTGAACGAATTAGTCGAATTTTCAACTAAAGAAGCCCAATTATTAACTAACTAACTGAATTTTGAAATAAAAAATATCAATTTTTAGTCTAAACTTGTAAAGTTAAATTTTTAGTTAAAAATTTAGCTATGAATCCGTAACTAGAATATTTGAATTTTCAACCAAAAAGATGAATATTTACCAAAAAAAAAAGAATCTTCAACAAGATACATTAGTTTTCAACAAAAAAAAGTGAATTGTCAACAAAAAATTGAATATTTAAATTTTCGGTTAAAAAAATTAATTTCAAACAAAAAAAACGAATGATCAATCGAATTGTTAAATACAGTATACTACAACTATTGTAATTTTTTCAAATTACGAATTATCTATACTCAATTTTTGCTTAATGTTCTCCCGTTTATTGTATTTTACTGATTTTTTTTCATCAAAACATCAGAAAAAATTAGATGGGGTTTTTGAGATTTTTTTCAGAAATTTAAATAACTTTACCATTAAAATTTTTGGTTTGTAAATTTAGAAAAATGGCAAGATTTTGAAATTAAAAATCCTTTGAAATCTTTAAACTTTTATAATATTTTTGAGACTTGAATTTTTTAAATGAACGATATTATTTTAACCAATCTAGCGAAAAAGTTTTAAAATATGTTCAACCAAAATAAAAGCAAATTTTTCAATTTGCAACAAAAAATTAAATAGTTGATATTCCAGCCAAGCAAGATTTTAATATTAAATTTTAAAAAACAGTTAAACTTAAACAGAAAAGACAAATCTTAAATAAAATACTCCATTCTTAAGTTCAAAAATTAATTTTTAAAAAATTCAAAAAAATAGTTGCATTTTTATCGAAATAAATGAATTTGCTACTAGCAAAAATTTGTAACTAAAAGTGAAATAGTTCAATTTTCACTTTAAAAAATAATTTTGAATAAAAAAAGGAGGATGAAACGAAATATTTCAATTTTAAACCAAAAAGAATCAATTTTCAACCAAAAAAGAAGAATTTTATTTTTTTTTATTTTTAATTTGAAAATTGGTTGTTTTTAGTTTTCGCCAAAAAAGATATAAAACTTTTGAAAGCGTAAATTACGCACATTTTTTCTGCAAATAATGAGTGCTTTATTGTTATTTAAACATAAAAATTCAACAATCCGACTTACAAATTAAACAATTTTTAAGTAGAACAATTAAAATTATAACGTTCAAAGTTTAAAGGCTCTTAGAAATTTTAAATATTCAAGGCTTTCCACGTCAAACAATTAAGTTTCAAATCGTTGACTTTTAAATATTTGGCTTAAATTGAATCATCTTAAATGAAAAAGCAAATATTGCTAAATATTCAATAATTGTTATTTTTCTTAATTAAGAAATTTCATATTGAATGGGTTAAAAATGGAATATTTTAGACCGAAACAATATTTTAAATTTAATAAAAGCCTTCAATTACGATTATGAAGTTGTTTTTGAAGTTGACAACAGTTTATAAAGTTTAAATGAGACGTTTAGATTTGTTTAATGACTATGACTTTCGAATTGAAACCGTATAATTTGTAACGTTAAAATGTGAAAATTCTTAAATTTTGAAATAAAATAAAAATGTTTTTGATCGAAAATTTTCTACTTCAAACGTTTTTAATTTTTAATTGTTTATGTCTTTAAGACAGCATTTTACAATTCTTTGAATAAAAAATGTACTCTTAAAAATAAAAATCTAAAATAGACTAAATAATATCATAACTGAAAAAGTTAACAATTGAACTAATTATTGAAAAAAAACTGTTGAAATTGAACAAGGACAGATTTTTGTTCTAAAAACTGTATAACTGACCCTTTGACTCTATTTGGCGAATGAACTATAAACCTTGGTTAATATTATGTATTAAAAAAACCTATGATAAATACATTAAATTTAAATTTTTGCATTATTTTACCTGGAGGACTGCTTCGAATTTTCTCGGTCCTGTCGACCTCCTTAACGGAAACTTCGATGCTCATATCAGTCGTGAAATCTAATCGGGCTGCAGATCGAGTACGAAATTTGATACTTTGACACGACATCTCGTCAGCAACTTCGCTAATGGGAGACATATTTAAAGGTGACATGTTCTCAAAAGCTAAAGGCGTTCCATGGTTCCTTTGCAAATTTCCAGAACTTCCCTGTACAATTTCAAGACCAAAATCTTAAATTCTAAATAAAAAATAAAGAAACTGACAGTTTTTTAACTGAACTTTTCGCTTTAGATTTGATTTTTATAATGCATCTTGTAAAATTTTTTTAAGTAGAACTTTTATAAACGGAACCAAAAAATAGAATTTCATATTAACATGTTTAAATTTATTTAATTATTTCAACCAAAAAAGAGGACTTTTCTGCCATAAAAGATGAATTGTTAAACAAAAAAAAATATAAACTTTCAACAAAACAGTTGCATTTTTTAACCAAAAAATTACTTTTTAATGAAAGAGTTTTATTTTTAGCCAAATAGTATGACTTTCAACCAACAAATAGGAATTCTCAACACCAAAATACGAATTTTCAACAATAAGTTAATTTTCTATCAAATTGTTGAATTTTTAACCAACAAACATGAATTTCCTCCCAAGCCGTTGCACTTTTACCCCAAAAAAGTTAAATTTCTACTGAAATAAATTTTTAAACTAAAAAGACGAATTTTAAAAAAAAAGTTGGATTTTCAAACAAGAAAGATTCCAGTTCAATTTTCAATACCAAAATAAGATATTTCCATATAAAAATAATCTTCTACCAAAATAATTGAATTTTAAAACCAAAAAGACGAATTTTCAAAATTAAAACCATTAACTTTTCAGAAAAATAATTAAATTTTAAACCAAATTGTTGAATTGTTAACCAAAAAACATGAATTTTCCATCAAACAGTTGCACTTTTATCCACAACAGGTTAAATTTCTATTAAAAGAGATGAATTTTTAAACCTAAAAGACGAATTTTTAACCAAAAAAGATGCCAGTTGAATTTTCAATACCGAAATAAGAAATTTCCACATAAAAATAATCTTCTACCAAAATAGTTGAATTTTAAAACCAAAAAGACGAATTTTCAAAATTAAAACCATTAACTTTTCAAAAAAACAATTATATTTTAAACCAAATTGTTGAATTTTTAACCAAAACATATGAATTTTCCATCAAACAGTTGCACTTTTATCCAAAACAGGTTAAATTTCTACTAAAAGAGATGAATTTTTAAACCTAAAAGACGAATTTTTAACCAAAAAGAATTCCAGTTAAATTTTCAATACCAAAATAAGAATTTTCCACAAAAAATAATTTTCTACCAAGATAATTCAATTTTAAACCGTAAAAGACTAATTTTTAAAATCAGAAGAATGAAATAGTCAACAATATAGTTAAATTTTTAACAAAATTGTTGCATTTTTTGTACCTACTATGAAATTTTACGTTATTTGTGGAAGATTCATCTCTCTGGTTTAAAATAAACTATTTTTATGAAAATCAGTTCTTTTTCGTTAAAAATTAATATTTTTGGTTGAAGAATCAAATGTAGGTTGAAAATTTAACTAATTGTTTTAAAATTCGTTTGTCTATACTTAAAAATTCAACTGTGTTTGAAAATTGACTTTTTTCAGAAAATTATTTTTCTTCTTTGCAAATTCATTTATTTTGATTAATAATTAATTTCTTTGGTTAAAAATTTAAATATTTCGTTTCAACCTCCTTTTTTTTATTTAAAATTATTTTTGTAACTGAAAATTGAACTATTTCACTTTTAGTTACAAATTTTTTTAGTAGCAAATTCATTTATTTCGATAAAAAATAAACTATTTTATTGATTTTATTTTTTAATTAATTTTTGAACTTAGAAATTGAGTATTTCAATTAAGACTTATTATGTTTAAATTCAGCTAAATTGTTAAATTTTCAGCTAAAATAATTAATTTTGAATGAAAAATGGAATAGTGCAATTTTCAGATAAGAAAAAAATTTAATTTCCAAGAAAATATACAATTTTCAACAAAAAAAGATAATTTTCAACTAAAAAAAAAACATTTTCACAAAAAAAGGAAAAGTTAAATTTTCTGTTAAAAATTAATTTTCAACAAAAAAAAAGCGAATTTTTTAGTAGAATAGTTGAATTTTTAGCCATAGAGATGAATTTTCAACTAAAGTAATTAATCTTTATTAAGTCTGGAACCTGATAAGAGGAGGCTTTGTTGGGAGAATCAGAGGTAATGATTGGGAATAACTAAATCCGTGAAAAGGAGTATATTATAATGTGAAAGATACTACATGAACGGTGTTACAAGACACGAGATAAATTAGGTTTGTGCTCACTGAAAGGGGTTCGAGCAATACTTGCGCTAGTTACGAGCGTCCAAGCCGTACTGAATATTACAAGAATACAAGGGCAGTGTTAGCTTCCTGTCATGCCGCGCATGCGCTTACGCTTATTACTTGAATCGTTTACTTTAATTTAACATAAACTCTTAGTTCTAATACTTCCCCTTGAATCAAGTGATAATCTAAATCAACATTCGTTTTTAATAAAGTATTCTGAAAATAAACAAATTGCATATTTAATTTCTCAAGTCCAGCTGACTTCACACAACACTCATGCTTGATTCTCAATAGTCCTTTCGTGAGAAAATCAGCAACTTGGTTTTCACTTGACACATGTTTCACTGTAAATAACTTCTTGCTTAACACGTCCCTAATGAAGTGGTGTCTGATGTCGATATGCTTCGACCTTGCGTGAAACGTTGAGTTTTCTGCTAAAGCGAGACAACTCCTGTTGTCACAGTTGATTGTGAGGTCACCGTAGCTGTCAAATCCGAGTTCCTGGACTAATCGTTGAAGGTATATGGCTTCTTTGACTGATGCTGCCATGGCTATATATTCGGCTTCTGTTGTGGACAATGCGACGGTCCTCTGCTTTCTGGAGTCCCATGAGATAGGTCCTCCTCCGAGTATGAACATGTATCCTGATTGCGACTTTCGATCCTCAATGCAGCCTCCCCAATCTGCGTCTACAAATCCTTGGATTGGTCCTGGGTTTTTCTTGAACACGAGTCCTATTTCGACGGTTCCCTTGAGATAACGCAACACACGTTTTGCTGCCTTCCAATGTTCTACTCCGTAACTGTTGTTGAACTGTCCTAGCCTACTAACA
>NC_046663.1:64250051-64255786 GCF_010883055.1 Belonocnema kinseyi | reverse complement strand
TTTGAATTCCACTCCCAAACAGTAGTCTACTTGACCTAAATCTTTTACTTCAAACTCAGTAGATAATTTTCTTTTCAGTTCCTGGATTGCCTTCTCCTCTCGAGATTCGACGAGGATATCGTCTACGTAAATTGCAACCATGGTAATTTCTTCCCCTGCTCCAGATTAAAAAAGGCATGGATCTGCTTTCGTTGGTGTGTATCCGATTCGTCTGAGTACTTTCTTTAGTTTGGTGTACCAACTTCTGCCAGCTTGTTTAAGTCCGTAGACGGACTTCTTGAGTAAACACACTTTGTTTCCCCTTTTGAAATCTTGGAGCATCTTCTTTGCTTTATTTCCAATTTTATTGGTTCCTTCTTGATCGATGGTACTGATTCGAGTGACTGGAGCGAATGTCTCGTTAAAATGTATACCGGGTTGTTGGCTGAATCCTTGAGCTATTAATCGAGCTTTCCTTCTCTCGATTGTACCGTCCGGGTTGAGTTTGTTCCGTAGGATCATGCGACTGCCTATGATCTTACCTTCCTTCGGGCGATCTGTCAAAATCCATGTTTTATTTTTTAAAATGGATTTCATTTTTGCTGCAATTGCGTTACGCCATTCCTGAGCGTCTGCACCCGTCATTGCTTTCTTTATTGGTATTTCTGCCATAAATTTGTGTTCTTCATCTTCCGTTGGCTCATCTTCATCTTGAACTGTAGGTAGAGTTCTTTCTTGTTTGCTGCTGCTCCACAATCCTGTTCGTGGTTCTCTTGTTTCTAAAACAGTGTTGGATTGGCTTCCTTTTGGTCGTCATGGTCCTCTTTTTGATCCAGCTGCGGGTTCTTCCCCTTCCGGTCCCTGTTGCATGATTTCTTGAAGTTCGAAGCCTCTGAAGTCCTCTTCATCATCCTCGTTTTGTTCGAGTTCTTCTTGTTTTGATGAAGTGTGTTCGATTTCGGCGAAACGTCGTCCTTTTTCTTCCTGTTTGTGATCCGGAATTTTCACTTTTATTGGAGCTTCGTTCACTATCTTCGGATGAGTGCATACGTTTTCCATGAATTTGACATCACGACATATGATTATTTTTCTCTTCTTAACCGACCAGATTCGGTATGCTTTAGATTCTTCGGAGTACCCCAAGAAAATTCCTTCTTGGCCTCGTTGATCTAGTTTTCCTCTTTCAGGATCCCTGTCAAGGTAGTACACCTTGCTACCGAACACTCGTAGATTGGAAACATCTGGTGCTTTTCCTTCCCAAAGTTCGTAGGGCGTTTTTCCGTTGAGACTCTTGGTCGGCAAACGATTTCTTAGATAGTTGGCTGTATTCACAGCTTCAGCCCAAAACGAATCTGAAAGATTGACTTCCATAAGGAGCTCTGGATTTTGTGGCACTGTCAGTCTTCGCTTTATTCCGCGATTCTTGAGGTAACTGTCAAATTCAGTGTTCACATATTTTCGTCCGTTGTCGGACTGAATAAATTGGATTTTCTTACCTTTTTGTCTTTCTACCAAGGCTATATACTCCTTTGTTGCGTTAAGTATGTCTGCCTTAGATTTTAGGAACTTAACCTCACACCACTTGGAGTAGTCGTCGATGAATTCAACGTAGTACTTTGCTCCTCCACGTGAGGTCGTCCTTGCCGGTCTCCATACATCTGTGTGTATGATCTGTAGCATACCTTTATTGCGAGTAGATTCCTTCGGGAATGGGATTCTCGACATCTTCCCCTTAAAACAAACTTCACACTTAATTTCAGTAGCTGTATCCGTCAGCTGAACTCCTGTGACGGCACCTCTTCTCACAGCGTCTGAAACGTCTTTTAAGTTCGCGTGGCCGAACCGTTTGTGTAAAGTTTCGAGTGGGGCTTTACTTATTTTTACATTAGAAACCGCACACGCACTTTCTCCGATTTCTTGCACACAGTACAAATCCCCGATTCTTTTCGCGTAAAGTTCGGTATTACCTTTATTGTCGATGATCTTCGCTGATTCTTTTTGGACTAACAGACTAAATCCACGATCCGTGATTTTAGCCACTGATAAGAGGTTAGTCCTCAGATCAGGCGCGTGTGACGTATTCTCGAGCGAGACACCTTTTAAATTACCGTTCACTTTCGTAGTGAATTTCACTGTTCCTTTACCCAAAATTTCCGTTGTGGAGCTGTTAGCCAGGTTTAACACTCCAGGGTCAGATTCAGTGATGTTACGGAAACTTCTCTTGTCATTGCACAGATGAGTTGTCGCCCCACTATCCAGGCACCAACTTTTGCGCAAATCCGGCGGCTGACGATTCAACACATTTAAACACGCTTCTTCCGCGCACTTTGCGAACTGTTTATTATTTTTATTAAATCTACATTCGGATTTTATATGTCCGAATTTTTTACACACGAAACACCTCATTTGATCTGGTGATCTTTTTTCTGCGTTGAAACTTTCTCTCAGTTCCGTTGTAAATTTCCGGTTCTCTTGTTGTCTCTAGACTCTATAGCGCACCTGCAGTTTTCAAAACTGGCAGGAAGGCTATATAAAATCATAATTGTTAGCAGATCGGAGTTAATTTCAATTTCCATATCCGCTAGTTTGTCTACGGTATCGAAGAAGTTGTTCAAATGATCTCGGATGTCGCTCCCTTCCGACATCTTGTGTAGCGTGAGCTTTTTCAATAACGTAGCCTTTCTTGCTGGCCCCTTGGATTGGAAGATTTCCTCTAATCGTAGCCACATTTTCCTCGATGTCGGACAATTTTTACTAGCTTAATTTCGTTTGTGGAAATCGATAGAATGATATCCGATCTTGCCTTCTGGTCTTTTTTCGTCCAAGCATGTTCCGCGGCGGTGGGTTCACCATCCTCTCCCCTTTCTGGCTTCACGGCCTCACCATTTGCATATTCCCACAAATCGGCCTTTATTAGCACTACCTGCATTTGCAGCTTCCACGTGTCAAAATTATTTTTGTTGAAGAGTTCGATCCTTGTAGAATTCGCGCCGTTCATTTTGTTTTATTTCTTTTCCTTTACGCATCGTTAAACCCGAAACTTTTTTTGTTACGTTACACGTCGTTACACCCGACGCACTTTTTCTTTGTTACGTGTCGTTTGCACCCGACACCTTTTTTTCACTCGCGTAAAGACCTGGGCCCATAACCTATTAAGTCTGGAGCCTGATAAGAGGAGGCTTTGTTGGGAGAATCAGAGGTAATGATTGGGAATCACTAAATCCGTGAAAAGGAGTATATTATAATGTGAAAGATACTACATGAACGGTGTTACAAGACACGAGATAAATTAGGTTTGTGCTCACTGAAAGGGGTTCGAGCAATACTTGCGCTAGTTACGAGCGTCCAAGCCGTACTGAATATTACAAGGGCAGTGTTAGTTTCCTGTCATGCCGCGCATGCGCTTACGCTTATTACTTGAATTGTTTACTTTAATTTAACATAAACTCTTAGTTCTAACAATCTTCAACTAAAAATATTAATTTTTTAAAAATCAGTATAACTTTGAACCAAAAAAGATGAGTTTTGTAACACAAAATTTAATAGTTGATATTTCAACCAAACACGATTTTAATATTAAATAAAATAATCTGAATTTAAACAAGGCAAGTCTTAAATGAAATACTCAATTTTTCATTTCAACAATTAACTTTCAACAAAACAATAAAATACTTTTTCAACTAAAAAATTAATTTTTAACAACACAAATATTTTTAACAAAGCAGTTGAATTTTTAACCAACAAAATAAATTTGCAACCCAAATAAATGAACTTGCAAACAAGAAGAATAATTTTTAAACAAAAGTCAATCTTCAAACACATAGTTGAATTTTCAACTAAAAAGATCAATTTTAAAGAAAAGAGAAGCGAATTATTAAAAAATGAGTTAAATTTTCAACCGAAAAATAAGTTTTCAACGAAAAATATTAATTTTTAACAAAACTAGACGAATTTTCAATAAAATAAAAGACAAATTTCCAACAAAAAAGAAGAAACATCAACCGTCAAAAGTGTAATAAAAAACAGTTGAATTCGGTCAGAAAAAACAATGATTTTTTTAAACAACAGTTGATTTTTTAATTTAAAAATATAGTTGTTTTTAGTTTTCGCTGTAAACAAATACAAAACTTCTGAAAATAGGTTTTATAAAACGCTCTTTTAGTAAAAAGAATGTTATGTTATTGAAATTCAGAACTATGCAAGAAAAACTATTTTACGACTGAAGTATAAAATTGTATTAATAATTTGTATATAAAAAAACTATTTTTCTTATATTAAATTTGGATTTTCTCAGAACTCGGATCCGAACCGAGTTTTTTCAACAAAAAGTTAACTTTCAACTAAAATAGTTTAACTTTAAACCTAAAAACACAAATTTTCAGCAAAATAATAAAATCTTTGACTAAAAATGTAATCATCTGGAGGAATTAACTGCAAAAAAAAAGAAATATAAATGCAAGGCAAATAAATTACTAACAAGATGTATCAGGGTAGCCACAAAACTTCATTTTCGAAAATCACAAAATCTTTTATGAACGGAATAAAACATATTTAGGTAAAAGTTTAAAATTTAATATCCTTGACAGTTGTTTAAACTGCCTCTTATAAAAATTTCCTGGCATTGTCAAGATTTAAAAAAAAGATCGGAGTTTTCCCTGAGCAATAGATAATAAAATAATTTTTAGATTCTTACCCTCAGAGGTGTCCCATGGTTAAACATTCCACTTTGCAATGGGCTGCAATTAACCATGCCTCGTAATTGCACCGAACTCATATTGAAAGACGACTCCAGCTCATCTTCGTGCGTATCGTCATGAGCAAATAATTTTCTCCTCAGAGAGCTGTTTCCACTACAATTCGCCTCATCGCTTTCCACATTTTGTTCCTATTTCAAAAATTACATCAATTACATATTAACAACAAGTAAGCATTATTTGAAATTTTCCAATGATAAAAATTACTATATAATTTTGAGAGTCCTTGAATATCAAAATTAATAAAAATCACCTGTTTAAAAGTAAAGTACGGCTTCAGGATTTCTTCTACATGTGAAGGCAAATTCGGAGGAAGAGATAAAGTCGTTTGAGTCCAAGCTAACCCAAAATCAAAGAATTTAATTTAAGTTTAATAATATTGAAATGAAGACAATATTAAAATACCTACAATCTTTTTTTAAAGTCTGGGATTCTTTAGAAGACACACTATCGTCAAAATGTCGAACTGGTGTTTGCATATTCTCTTTTCTAAAATTATCTTTGTCGTTATTATCACAAGGACTCGGAATTATTTGATTTTCTTGAAAAAATCTGTCTATAGCAGCTTGCGCTTTCCTCTCGATTTCTGGATCTGTGCAATGGGGTTGCTGAATAGGAAATTCTTCGATTTTAGCTGGCTGAATGACAGCTAATTCATCTATGTTCCAACTGAATACGGGAGATCCTTGGGAAGGGCTTACAACCTGTTTAAAATTTACAAATGAATAACTTTCGAATATTTTTTAAATATTACATTTTTTGATAAACCATTTCTACCAGGCGAATGATCTTGAATTCCTGGTCAATTCTTTATTTTCCCAGTCTGGTAATATGTACTTATTTTTTAAATGATCAAATTCTAAGTAAAAAATTGTATTCTTTTCAAAAATTCCATATTTCAAGTCAAAATTATAGTTCTTTACCAATATTCTCTGATCCAATTAATAATTAAATTTTTTAAATTTTTATTTAAAAAACAGAGAATGATTTTTCTCTCTTTTA
>NC_046663.1:64220723-64249951 GCF_010883055.1 Belonocnema kinseyi | reverse complement strand
ATGCTGAAGGAATTATTAAATGGACCTTCCTACCGAGATTATAGTATAGTAATAAATTAATTTTATTTAAAAAAATTGATTCCTTTATTATGCCCCTATTTTCGTGAAAAATCACCTGATTTTCCCTGCTTTTAAAGAGTTTGGGGCTACGTCATATTTTGGAGGAGTAAGACACAACTACGATCCTTAACAATGTGTAAATTTTTTTGTGGACACTTGATATTTTCGAGTTGAAAATTAAACTGAAAATACATCTATTGGTTTGAAATGAAACGGTTTTGAAGACAATTCGCCTTTTTGGCTTGAAAATTTAACAATTCGGTAGAAAATTTAAATATTTCATTTGAAATTTTTATTTTTTTTGGTTGGAATATCGACTACGACATTTTATTGGAGAAAGCATCTTTTTTTGTTGAAAATTTGACTGTTCTGTAAATATTTCGTCTTTTGGCTTAAAAATTCATGTATTTTGATTTCATGTATTTCTGGGTTGAAATTCAACCGTTCTGTAAAAAGTTAGTATTTCTGACTTGTAAAATTAATAATTTGGTTGAAATTTTGTTTCTTTCTTGTCCGAAATTTTTTTTTTTTAATAGCAAAATCAACACTTTTGTTAAAAATTAGTCTTTTTGTATGAATTTAACTGTTTTTGATTAAAAATTGAATTTTTTTGTTGGAATATGAACTATTTAATTTTTCGTTGAAAATTAATCTTTTTTGGTTACAAATTTCACATCTTTACGAAAAGTTCATTCTTTTTATTTGAAGATTCATCATTATAGTTGAAAATTCCTCACTTTGCTTCAATCTTTTTGGGTTAAAATTCAACATTTTTGTTGAAAATTCATCTTTTTGGAATGAAAATTGAACTATTTTGGTAGAAAATTCAATTATTTGGTTAAAAATTTAATTTTTTGTGGACACTTCATATTTTCGAGTTGAAAATTAAACTGAGAATTCATCTATTTGTTTGAAATGAAACGTTTTTGAGGACAATTCGCCTTTTAGGCTTGAAAAATTAACGATTCGGTAGAAAATTTTAATATTTCATTTGAAATTAAAAAATTTTTTGGTTAGAATATCAACTACGACATTTTTTTGCAGAAAGCATCTTTTTGGTTGGAAATTTTACTGTTTTGTAAATATTTCGTCTTTTGGCTTAAAAATTCATGTATTTTGATTGAAATTCTTATTTTAAGCTTAACAATTTAACAATTTGGTAGACAATTTAAATATTAGATTGAAGATTAACTTATTTATTAAAAACATTTCTGGGTTGAAAATTCAACTAAATAATTTGGTTGAAATTTGGTTTCTTTCTTGTCCGAAAAATCTTTTTTATTAGCAAAATCAACACTTTTGTTAAAAATTAGTCTTTATGGATGAATTCAACAGTTTTTCATTAAAAATTAATTTTTTTCTTTGGAATATAAACTATTTATTTTTTCTTTGAAAATTAATCTTTTTTGGATAAAAATTGCACATCTTTACGAAAAGTTCATTCTTTTTATTTGAAGATTCATCATTATAGTTGAAAATGGCCTAAAGATTGAACTATTTTGATAGAAAAATCAATTATTTTGTAGAATATTAACTTTTTTACGGCTAATTGATATTTCTGGGTTGAAAACTCAACTTTATTGTAGAAAATTCGTCATTCTGGATTAAAAAATCAACAATTTGGTGACAATTTTGTTTCTTTCTTGATTGAAAAACCTTTTTTGGTTAAAAAATCAACAATTATTACATTTTTTATTTAGAATTCATATTTTTGGGTTGAAAATTGCAGCACTTTTAAAAAAATTCATTTTTTCATTTTATAGTAGAAAATCCATCTTTTTGGTTGAAAACGTAACGATGTTTTGAAAATTTGGTCTTTTTTAGCTTAAATATACAACTGTTTGGTTGCAAAATCAATTATTTTGTTGAAAAATCGTATTTTTGGATGAAACGAGTTTTTTCAAATTTTAAATGTGCCCACATATATTTTTTCATACCACAGAGCCATTCATATATTTCGCATTTTTTAAACCAATCGACTTGTAATATGCATACAGTTCCTCGAGTTTATTATAGATAAGGATTTTATTTCAGTTTTTAGACATTCAATTAATACTATTAATTTAGAATGCTTTAACAAATTACATTGCAAGACTTTCTGAAATATGTTAGCACCACCCTTTAAATAAATAATTAAATAATATCAAAAACATAATTAATCATTTCTTGCTATTGTCTCTAAAGTTCACGAAGTTGAATAGTATTTCAAACAAATTTTGAATTTATCTTCTTATACTTAAAATTCAGTGCATATTTAGCTCAAATTTATAAGGGTACAATGAAATAAATGATAAAATTAATTAATTTTGAGCCAGAAATGGAGTAGTTCAATTTTCAAATAAAAAGTTTAATTTTCCTGAAAAAAAAAACAAGTTTTCAACTCAAGTGATTTATTTTCAAATAAAATTATGAAGACTTAGCTGGAATAGATGAATTTTAAACCAAAAAGATAAATTTGTAACAAGCGTGTTTAACTCTCAACCAAGTTGTTTTATTTTCAACCAAAATGATGAATTTACAATTTAAACCATGAACATTTAACTGAAAAACTTCAATTTTCAACCACAAAGATGAAATAAACAAAAAGATTAATTGAATAAAAACGAATTGACAACTAAAAGATACAAAATCTCGACCAAAAAGATGAATTTTTAAAATAAGAAAATGAACTTTCAAACATAAAAATTAATTTCTACAAAAAAAAAATTTAACCAAATATATGAATTTTCAACTACAAAAAGTAGATTGTCAGCCAATAATTATAGTATTTTAATTTTCAGTTCAAAAACTTAATTTTCAACTAAAATGATGGAATATCGTTCTATTGGATTAGTTACATTTTCAGCAAAAAAAATGTCAACGACAAAAAACAGATTATCAAAAAAGTAGTAACATTTTCGAACGAAATGTTGAATTATTAACTAAAATGATGAATCTTCAACCGGATTAGTTGCATTTGTAACCATAAAGATTAATTTCTACAACCAAAAAGGACGAATTTTCAATAAATAACGTAATTTTTTCAATAAAAAAACACCTTTTGATCCAAAATAAAAAATAAATAAGACCAATTTTTAAAGTTAAAACAAATTAATGTTCAAACAAAGAGATGAATTTTGAAATAAAAGTATGGAATATTCAACTGGAATATTCAAATTTTCAATTTAAAAGATTGATTTTGAAGTTATAAAAATAAACCGATTTTCAACAAAATAGTTCAAGTTTCAACTAAAATGATCAATCTTCAACTTGAATTTTAACCCAGACGTAGATTTTCCACCAAAAAATATGAATTTTCAAACAAAAAGATTAAACTTCTACAAAAAAAAGGTAAATTTTTAGTTACAATGTTCAACCATATAGATCAATTTTGAACTCAAGTGAAGGAACATTCAATTCCATGTAAAAAAAGAATAATTTTCAAACCTGGAAAAATCTAATTTCAACCAAAAAAATACTAAAAGTTAAATTTTTAGTTAGAAGAATTAATGCTCGACCCATGAGATAATTTTTAATTTAAATCATGGGATATTCAATTAGAATAGTAACATTTTCAATTTAAAAAAGGAATTTTAAACAAAACGGTCAAGTTTCAACTGAAACAGTTCAATTACCAGTAAAGAAAATTAATTTTCAGTGAAGAAAACAGCATTTTTGATAAAATAGCTCATTTTTGAACCAAAGAGATGAATTTTCAACAAAAATGATTAATCTTCCACAAAAATTAATTTTTATCGATATGTTTAACTTTTAACCAAGAAATTAAAGTTGCTGCCAAAAACGATAAATTCTGAACGGAAAAATTTAGTAACTGTTATTTCAACCAAAAAAGGATTTGATTTTCTAATCAAAAACAGATAAATTCAACCAAAAAACGACTTTTGAACAGAATTAAAATTTTCAACTACGAATGATTTTTTGTTGAAGAGAGATAAATAATTGAAAATGAAATGCTGCATTTTCTAATAAAATAGCTTATTTTTTAACCAACGAAATGGAATTTTAATGGAATCGTGAATCGTCAACAACTAATCATATAATTTAAAAAAAAAAGAGTTTTAACTTTGCCCCAAGTACTTGAATTTTTATTTTTAAAAAATGAATTCTGAACAAAAAATGCAGTAGTTGATACTCTAATCAAAAGAAATTTTAATTTTCGATCACAAACAGTTGAATTCGACCAAAAAGACGACTTTTCAACACAAGTTGCATTTTCAACTAAAATGCAAAACGATTTCAAACAAAACGATAAATTTTCAACTAAAAACGATCCATTTTCAATAACAAATAGACTATTTAAATCTTAATTTAAAGACATTAATTTCAAAGAAACACGAATTTTCAACAAAACAGTTAAAGTTTCGACTGGAATAGTTAAATTTTCAGTAAACAAACATTAATTTTCAGTTCGAAAAAAAAGAATTTTCAACAAAATAGCTCATATTTTAATCACATAAATGAATTTTGAATTAAATTAATGAATCTTAAAGAAACAATCAAATAATTAAAAAAAAAGAGTTTTAACTTTGGACCAAGTAATTAAATTTTCATCCCAAACAAAATGAATTCTGACTTAAAAATGTAGTAGTTAATAAATAAACAAAAAAATATTTTAATTTTGAATAAAAAAATTGTTTAATTCAAAAGAAACTACGCATATTATTAAACCAAAAAGAACGAAGTTTTAACCAAATATATGAATTTACAACCATAAGAGTGTGTTTTTTTATTTACATTAACAAATTGAATAACAATGATACTTTATCGATGAAAGTTGCTTTATATTACGGTATTAAACTACTGTGTTGAAAATTTCTTTCATTTTGATTTGAAATTAACTTTTTATCTGAAGATTTAACTATTCTATTTTCATTTGAAAACTGATAGTTTTTAATAGAAAATTCAAGCATCTGATTGAAAATTCATGCATTTTGTTGAAATTTTGTCCTTTTGGTAGAGAATTAATTTTCTCGGTTGAAAATTCAACTTCTTTATTGCAAATTCAATTATACTAGTGAAAGATTCATCATTTTAATTAAAAATTCATATTTTTTCAGGGTGGCCGTTTTAATCGACGAAATAAATTCCCGGTCATTTCCCGGTTCGCAAACATTTTTCACGGTCAATGAAATCTAAAAAATGGAAAACTAAAGCTAAAAAATTCTCCACTTGAGGTAATAAAAACTGAGCTGCAAATTAAGGCACTCAAGGGGGAACTGTTAAATTTTAAACTTTTAAAATTGAAATTTAAAAGATTTTAATTTAAAAATTTTGTATTCAAATACTCAATAAGTTACGCGTATAAAATTAAAGGTACTAACATTTTTCAAAATAAAAAAATAGAAATCCAGGTTATCATTTGCAATGCTCTACATTAAAAAATCAATCAGTGAACTTTAAAATTTTCAAAATTATATAATTTTAAGGAACTTTAAGCTAGAAACATCAAATATTGAAAAATTGCCAAATTTTTAACTGAATACTTCTTAAATTAGAAATTCAATTATTTTCTTTTTAAATAGTTTAAACATCATTGGAAAGTTTCAAAATTTTGAGAAATCTAGAAGTTGTTTTAAATTGGTTTAAAATTTGAAATTATTTTGGAAATTTTTTCAGAACTTCTAAATATCTGTCAAAATTAATTAAATTTTTTCTACAATTTTTAGAAAATCCTGCAAATTATAGAAAATTTCTTTACAATTTGTATGTATAAATAACAATTAAACATTTTGTTATTTAGAGGCGAAATTTGAGTATTTTTAAGAGATATGTAAAAGTTTTGAAAAGATTCAAACATAATGTAAAACTTGAAATGATAGCCTAATACAAAACAAAATGTAAATTTTCGCAGATTTTAAACAAAAAAATAAGATTCTTTTCAAGAATTGTTAAAGGCTTTAAAAGAACAAAGACATTTTCTTAAGATTCATAGAAATATTAAAAATAATTTTTACTTTTGAACAATTATTTTAAGAGAATATTTTAAAAGTTTTTCTGTGATTTAACTAAAATTTTCAAAAAAAATTCTAGAAGATTTTAAGAAAAATTTCTAAAGTTTGCATGGTAATTTTTAATCTTTTTAACACTTCTAAATATCTCTTAATATTACTCAAGTTTTTTCTACAAATGTTCATTTGTAAATTATACATAACAATTCGAAAATTTCACTCGCAAGTTAAGCATTTTTCAAATACAACAATTAAAATGTTAACGTTGAAAGTTTAAAGGCTCTTCGAAATTTTAAAGATTCCAGGTTTTCTATGTCAAACAATTCAGTTAAAGATTCTTTACTTTTAAATATTTGGTTTCAATTTACTTGTCTTAAATAAAAATTCAAATATTGCTAAATAATAATTAATTAATCTTTTTTTAATTAAAAATTTCAAATTGAATGGGTTAAAAATTGAATATTTTAAACTAAAACAATATTTTAAATAAAATAAAACACTTTAATTGAGAATATATTATTATGGAGTTAATTTTATGTTGAAAATAGTTTATAAACTTTCAAACACACGTTCACATTTTTTTTAAGACTAAGACTTTCAAATTGAAACCGCTTAAGTTTTAACGTTAAAATCTGAACATTCTTAAATTTTGAACTGATTTAAAATCGTTTTGTCAAATCGTTTTTGTTCACTTTTTATGGCTTAAAGTACAAAAAAATTTATTTATTTATTAAATAAAAAATTTTTTATCCAATATTTTCAACATCAAAGGCTTTTATTTTGTATTTGTTCAAGTCATTAAGAAAGAATATTAAAATTCTTTAAATTAAAAATATAAGCTTAAAAATAAAAATTTCAAATGGAAAATTTGTAAAGTACAAAAATTTTGAATTACGCATTGTAAGCTAAATAATAGCATAATTGAAGAACATAAAAATTCAACTAATTATTTTAAAACTTTTAAAATCCAACGTGGACAGATTTTTCTTTTACTTTGTAAAATTCCCGATCAAAAAAAGAAACGCACTGTCCTTTCCCGATTTGTATTAAAAGGGTATTTAAAAATTCCCTAGCAATACATGGTAGAATACCTACCCTGGATTAGAGACTTTGTTAATTAAAAAGAAAAAAAAACTTAAACGTACCTTTGTGAATACAGTGGGGCTGATGACAGACAAATGCAGTCTGTTTGTCAAATCAGATTCAAAAGGATTTCTCGCTACGAATTTCGTTAATCCGGAAGGTGGAGTAATATGGCTAGGTAAAACTGCGAAGCATCCGGAGTTATTTTGGTAAGTCATTTGCCTCGGCCTCATTCCAACCTGCTTAACAGGAGTCGTAAATGAAATGGGACTCTTCAGCGAAGCGTTGTCGAAAATCATTTCATTTTTATTTGGTGTTACCCACTGCATTTTCTCCATTGTGGGAGAATCTCTCAAATCCATGATACTAAACTGACACCAATTTATCTGGAAGAAAGAGCAATAAGTTTAGAAATGTTTTTTAAAATAAAAAAATATAATGTTCCTTGACAGAATTTGTCCACAGAAGATCAGAATAAATTTATTTATGAATGAAACTTGGAATTCAAAATGTTTATTTATGGATTAAAATAATCAATATTTATTGCAATTTATCCGATTAATCACGCACCCTTGAAAATTGTTATAAATTAAGCGTATAAAAAGAAAATACGAGTTTTCAAGTTTACCAGATCGACGCTTATGACTGATTATAACCTCGAAAATAGAATAAGATATCGTAAACAGATGATTCGTTTCTCAAAAAAACTGATCAACATGTGTTGAAATATTTCTTGTGATTGATTTCCATGAAGTGGCATTCAAATTACTAATTAGCAGCTTTGGTAGTGTAGTATTTTTAAATACGCAAAATGTAAAAAATAAACGGCCACTTCAACGACCTGCCCTATGATTTTGAAGTTCAGCGACAGGATGACGAACGACTCACTACCTGCGTGGTTGCTCTGTGATTGGTCACCAATAATGACGCTTTAAAACTTTTTTACAACTTTTTTTACATTCTTTAATTAATTCAGCAAAGTAATTGTTATAAATTATTTAAAAAAGTAATCTCAAATGAAAAATGAAAATAAAACACTTGAGAGTATATATAATCATATTGAGAGAAATCTGATTTCATTCAATAATAAATGACATATTTAATTAGTATGTTTAATTAGACAAACATTTTAACATGTTTTATTGTTAAATATTTGTTTATAATTATAGGCTATTATAAAATATTGGTCAATTGAAAAAGTTTCATGAAACTTTGGAAATGTTTCAAAGTTTCAAATATTTATGCGGGAAAATTTAAAATATTTAAAAAAAGCTAATAAGTATTTAATTTAAATATATAAATAAAAAAATCTGGAACGAAAAATAACATTTCTTTTTGTTGAAAATGCAACTGCTTTGTATAGAAATTTTAACTATCCTACGAGCTAAAAGTTAAACTACTTTATTGAAAATTATTTTTTTTTAATAAGTTTCATCACTTTAGTTGAAAATTGTCTCTTTGGATTAAAAAAAAACTCTTTGCTGAAAACATAACGGTTTTGTTAAAAACTCATGTTTATGGTAGAAAATTAATCTTCTTTGTAGAAAATAAAATTTGTTTGAAAGTGTAACTACTTAATTAAAAGTTGTACTGCTGTGTGAAAAATTCATTTTCTTGGTTCAAGTCTCGTAAATTTAATTAAAAATTTATCTATTTTGTTATAAACTGAACTATTTCGTTTCAATTTCAACATTTTGCTTGAAAATTTAATTATTTTAGTCACAGATTTATCATTTTGGTTGGAAATTTATCAACTAGGTTCAAAATTGGATACACAGCATGAAAAAAATCCGGGAGAGGGGGGGGGTATTCAGCGACACACAGGAGATTATATATGTATATTATGTACATGTTTTATGAATTTGGCGGGGGGGGGGGTCAAACCCCTATAATCTTACCCCCTTGGCAACGGCCCTAGTATACATTAATCTTCTCTGTAGAAAATTTATCTTTTTGGTTGAAAATTTAAATATTATAATTAAAGATTCATTATTTTAGTTGAAAGTCCATCTTTTTCGTATAAAACTCAATTATTCGAGTTGAAGATTCATCATTTTAGTTATTAGAAATTCATCAGTTCTGTTCAAAATCAATTTATTTTAACTGAAAATTTAACTATTCAATTCTTAATGGAAAATTGATCTTTTTTATTTGAGAATTAGTTTTCACTGGTAGAAATTAATATTTTTGGTTGAAAATTTAACTGTTCTACCTAGGAAATAAAAATTCATTCACTTCTGTTGAATGGGTTTCGAAGGCTTTTGAATTGCGTATCTGTCACTGGAATTCCAAATTACCGCCGATTTATTTTTTGAAGACTTTTAGTCGTTATAATTTTGTTGACTAACTTATATCCCGTTAAAGACTAATAACTGAAATAGCAAAAGGAATCTAGTAGACCTGCGCATGATTTCTTTTAATCTTTCGATAATTTGTAAATTAAAAAATCTGCCCGCTTGGCGGGCACATTCCCGTCGCGCGCTCTGCCCACGGCTCGCTTCGCTCGCAAGTTTGAGCGCGCCTAGGGCACGGGACGGTTCAATCTCGCGCTTCGCGTTCGATAATGGTTTACCTCTCGCTTCGTGCTCGGATATTTGATCTTTTCATTTGTAATGCTTGAATTACACTTTATCAAAAAGATCTCTTTTAGATAAGAGTATCATTATGCGTCTTCATAATATGAATTATCTACCTCATTAAGTATAGTCGAAGATTAAGTTTCTCAAACCTCTGTAGGCTTTTAGGTACACATTCTCATCGTGACACTCGCGCTGCGCGCCCGATTTTCGACAGACATTTGTAAACAGGTTTTATTCAATCTTTTTTCTCGTAACTTTCGTCGGTTTTTCACACATTTTTATTTTATTTTTTTATTTACAATGTTATTTTTCACGAATAAAACAAAAAGTACGCACCCTATCAAGAAGTGATTCTTAACGAAATTGTACATCTTTTTTGGGATAACAATTTTCGTTAATTTATCTTTTTTCGTGTCCTACATAGTTTGACCACAAAATGGAATTTTTTATTTTTCATAATTTTTCGTGCAATCGAAATTTGAATTTTGGATTTTTCAAGAAAATCCAAAAATTTGTAATGATAATCTTGTAGGGCTTTCAAAAAGAAATGTTTTTCTTCTCCTGACTTTGTTTCATATTGTGCATTTTTTGGCTTAAAATTTTGATTTTCGGTTAATTGAAAAATTTTTGAAAATGTTATAACTCTGAGAATTTTTTTTTTTGTTTATCGTAAAAAGTCATAAGGATAAATTGTTTTTTCTTTTTATTACTATAAATATCCATAAATTGTTTTTTCTTTTTAATACTATAAATATCCATACTCAAAAATTTTCAAAATGCGCTCACTTTTTGAATTTTTATCAAAAATGGCTCGTTAACGAACTCGTCCTTTCTTTTAGGAACTAAAAAAGTGTTACAAAGATGGATTTGATCCATTCATTTTTTCGAGAGTTATCGTGTTCACGGGCGGACAGACAGACAGACAGACGCCATCGTAAAAACTTGATGTTCGTATTCAGGGGGTCTCGAAACGTTGAGATCCGTTGAAAAATTGTAATGTCAATGGATTCTTTTTTCCTGGGTATAGTTCAAGATTAATGATTTTAGTTCATCTATTTTGTTGAAAATTAGTCATTTTTGTAGATATGTACTAATCTTCTTGATGGAAAATTTATCAATTCATCTATTTGATTGAAAATTCAACTACTCGATTAAAAGTTAAACTATTTTGATAAAAATTGTCTTGTTTGAGAATCCCTTATTTTAGTTGAAAAATTATCTGTTTGGTCGAATATGTAAATATTTTGTTGAAAATTAATTTTTTGGGTTCAAAAGATGACTAAAAATGTAACTAACTACAAAATTAATTTTCTTTCCTTAAAATTATTTTTCAGTAGAACATTAATCTTTTAAGTAAAAATTTGATGTTTTGGTTAAAAAATTAACTACAGTGAAACTCTTCTATAGCGCAGATTTTGGACTGACGGTGGGTGGGATCTAACTCATTTTAGCCCGCTCGGCTTTTGTTTGTTCACGCCTGAGTACTTACCTGAGTGTCAACCGCAGACCCCGCGCAGCTCCTGTAACACCTACCCGCGACGCAGCTTCAATTCTCAGAAAGGCTATAGAAGGGAGGGCTATTGAAGGGTTTCACTGTATTTGGATAAAAATCCCGAATTCTGAATTGAAACTTCAACTAGTTGGTTGCAAATTTAACTCATTTGTTAAGCATTCATTTTCTTTAGATTCACCTCTCTTTTTAAATTGAAAGTTCGTTTTTCATGAAAATTAATTTTCTAAACTGAAAATTTGACAAATCCATTCAAGGTTGAAAACATTTTTTTTTGTTTAGTTGAAAAATAAACTATCTGGTTTAAAATTCATTTTTATTGATTAAAAAAAGCATCTAGTTGGTTAAGGATTCAAATATTTTGTTAAAAGTTTCTTCTTTTTTCGTTTCATTCTAATGGTTTAAAAGAGAAGCAATCATTTATGATAAAAAAAACTCATCTTTTTTGGGTGAAATTGAATTTTTTGTTGAAAATTCAACAGTCTTCTAAAAAGTTAGTACTTTGAGCTTAAAAATTTATTCTAATGTTTATAGTTGAATTTTAATCTTTTTTGTTTAGAATTCCAACATTTAGATGAAAATATATGTTTGTGGGTACAAAATAATTGAACTTTGTATATACCTAAAATGCTATCTTCTCCTATTCCCAAGCTCAATAATTTTCCATCACTTTCTCAATACCTTTTGTAACCGAGAACCCTTATCTTTTTTTTACTTCATTCTATCTCTTTCGTATAAATTCGAACCTTTGCAGTTCTCTTTTTCTATATTTTTATTTGTAGATAAAAGTTTATTTTTCGGTCCGCTGCGCTGGCCTTAAAAAATTGACTTCCGTACACTTCCAATTTTTTTTATAGAATTTTCTTACAACTACCTCTTAGAAACTAACATTCATCCGCACACCTTATTTTTAAGACCGCTCGCTCTTATAGCCTTGCCTTCCTCGATTCGCCTCGTCTCACACGCATATCCCTACTTTCTCGCTTTGCCTCGCATTGAAAATCTTTTTAATTAATGTAAGAAAAATAATTTGACGTTTGCCAGGCCTCTTCTTATAGGTCCGAAGACTCATTTCACATGTTGGCTACTTTTATTGGCAGTCACCTAGCGGTAAAACCTTCCGATTTACGAGGATAGATACAGAATAGGCTGAAATATAAAAGAGGAGACTGTAAAAGATAGACGGGAATTTAGGTTGACAGAGAGATAGAATAATATTTACGTAGATAGAAGAAAAATAGGATGAGATAGAGAATAGGGTATTGAAAAAGATAGATGTGAATTTAGATTTAATAATAGATAGGCAAATATAGACGTTTATAAATATATTAAGATTAGATTAGATAGGGAAGAGGAGATTGAAAAAATATAGACGTGAATTTTGATTGAAATATAGATAGAAAAAGATAGGCGTTGAGAGATGTGCGATAGGAAGAGATAGGGAAGAGGAGATTGCAAAATATAAAGGGAAATTTAAATTACCCGAGAGATAGAAAAATATTGATGTTTGCATAGAAAAAGGACAGGATGAGAAAGGGAAAGAGAGTTTTAAAAAAATAGCTGGAAAATGATAAATTTTGACAAATAAATAATAGGATGGGATATAGAATAGAGGATTGGCAAAGATAGGCGTGAATTAAGATTGACAAAGGAATAGAAAAAGATTTTTGTGAATAGATGTAATATAAGATATGATAGAGAAGAGGAGATTGAAAAAGATAAACGATAATTTAGATTAACCGAGAGATAGAAAAATATTGGCGAGGGTAGATAAAGCACAAGATGACATAAAAAAGAGGATATTGAAAAAGATAATGTGAATTTAGATTGAAAAATAGAAAAATATAGTCATTGATAGATGTATGACAGGATAAAATAGGGAAGAGAATATTGAAAAATATGGACGTGTAGTTAGATTAAGAAAGAGATAGACAAAATTTGACGTTGATAGTTAAAGGACAGGATGAGATAGAAAAGACGAGAATGAAAAAAATAGATGTGAATTTAGATTTAAAAATATATAGAAAAAGAAAGACGTTAGTGGATGTAAGATAGGATAAGATAAAGAAGTGATTGGAAAAAAAAGATAGGAATTAAATTGATAGAGAGGCAGAAAATGATAAAGGTCTCAGGGTGAGATAGAGAAGAGGGTATTGAAAAATAGATAGAAAAAGATAAACGTTGACAGATAATGATAGGATAGAATAGAGAAGAGAGGATTGAAAAGGATAGGCGGAAATTTTAACCAACCTAGAGATAGGAAAAGATCAACGTGAATAGATAAAGGACAGGATGAGATAGAGAAGACGACATTGAAAAAGACAGATGTGAATTTAGATTGAAAAATAGATATAATGGTATACATTTCCTCTAATTTCTTTCTATCATAAAGACTAAAAATTATTCAAAAGATAGAATCTCTACTTGACATCGGGGGGGGGGGGGGGGGGGGGGGGGGTCTTCAACCATGAGAAACGGAGGGGATCACGTGATTTATGACGTAAATGTAATGAAAATATTAGTGGTTATATGGTCCACTGGTGGGGGGTGACTTCATGGAGGAGATGGAGGACCAGAAAAACATGGCTGCCATACGTTCTATCAGCTGCCAACAAAACGTCAGTCTTATTATTGTCAAAAGGGCTTTTTTAACACATCACTCTTCAGATTACTAGTAAATCGTTAGTGTCATAAAGGAAACTTAAAAAAATAGATTTATGCGTATTGGCTACGAAAGTAAGAGACTGAGAGGTGAAAATCGAAAGAAAGGTGCGAGTAGCCTGTAGTGTCGAAATTCCCCTTTTCGAATGATTTTTTTGGAGTGAAAACGTGAAAAGTGCAGTTTCGTGCTTTTGTATAAGGACAAAAATGGATTACGTAGTAATAAAAGACATTCGCCCGGGGCAAAAGAATATCAATGTGATTTTTATCGTCCTCGAGGTTGGCCATGCTACAGTCACCAAAGATAACCGCGAAGTTCGAACTTTCAAAGTGGCTGATGCCACAGCTTGTATGAACGTCTCCATCTGGGACGAGCCAGGAACTTTGTTAGTACCTGGTGATATCGTCAAACTGACCAAAGGATACGCTTCTATTTGGAGGCAGTGTTTAACTTTGTACTCGGGGAAAAGTGGAGATATTCAGAAAATTGGAGAGTTCTGTATGGTTATCAATGAACAATTGAATATGAGCGAACCTAATCCTGCACTGGCACAACAAATGCTCAATCAAGGAGGATCCGGACCTCCAGGGACCATTGTCAACAGCAGTATCACTAACAATGGAAATGCCAACAATGTTTCGGGAAATAGTGGAAGAACGCCTTTGGTAAGTTCGCTGAATCGCTGTCAAAAATTTTGCAGTTTACTCTGAACTTGCAGCGATTATAGGGGGGTCTTTCAACACTTTTGTATAAATTTTACCGTAAAAGTTGAATATTACCACCCGTGGAAAATCTGAAAATTAGGGAATTTGAAAAAAATCTTTCAAAAGTCAGAGAATTTCTGTAAGAGGCATTTTAAATAACTGCCAAAGATAATAAAAAAATTTGAGTTCACTTAAATTCATCTAAATTCTACCCAATTCAGAGTATTTTTTTAGATTTAAAAAATTTTTAAGGTATTTCATTAAATTCTTTTGAATTCCCTTACATTTTTTAAACTCACTTCAAACTTTCTGAATACAATTTATTCTTGAATTTTTATGTGTTTTTTCTTTTTGTATAAATTTGCCTTGTATTTCTATGCCTATTTCTTTTTTTTCTGTTGCAATGGCTTCCATTACATGATTCTATTTTTTGTTGGAAATTTTATTTTTTGGTAAAAATACAACAAACAAAAAGTTGACTATTCAACTATTTTAGTAGAAAATGATCTTTTTATTGAAAATTGATATTTTAATGTTGAAAATTTACATTTTTTTGGATGAATTCATCTGTTTTTTATTTATAGTTAAATGTTTTTATTGCAATCTAAAATTGAATGGCAATGCAACTTCATTGGTAAAAGTAGATTTATATTACTGTATTTCACTTTTCTGTGAAAATTTATGTTTTTAAATTAATTTTTTTAACTATGAATTTATCTATTATATTTCTGTTGAAGATTTATCATTTTAATTAAAACTCATCGCGTTGATTGAAAAATCAGCTATTTTAGTTGAAAATTATCAGCTTGCTTGGAAATGTAACTTCTGTTTTGAAAATTAGTGGTTTCTTTGGTAGAACTTTTTTTTATTGAAAATTTACTACAATTCTCATTTTTATATAACCCATCATTTTAGTTGAAAATTCAAGTCTTTGGTCGGACATTAATTTTTCTTAACTGAAAATTTAAATATTTCATTTTTGGTTTACAATTTATCCTTTTTAATTGAAAATTCATCTTTGGTATAAAATTCTTTGTTGAAAGTTCATCATATGCTAGTTGAAGATTGAGAATCTTTTTCGTTTAAAATTCAATAATTGAACTTGAAAATTCATCACCTTCTTTGAAAATGTAACTAATTTTTGTTTAAATTAGTTTTTTTGGTAGAAATTTTCTTTTAACTGAAAATTCATCTATATCATTTAAAGATTCATCATTTTAGTTAAAGCTCATCTTTTCGGTTTAAAAATATACTATTTCAATTGAATATTCATCAATTTAGTTGAAAATTTACCTGTTTGGTTGAAAATTGAACAATTTCAGTTAAATATTCATCATTTTAGCTTATACCTTTAAAAAATAATATTATTTTTGGTTTACAATTCATCTGTTCCTGCTGAAGATAGATCATTTAATTGAAAAATCATCAATGCGGCTTAATTTTTCAAATTATTTTTTAAAACTGTAAATTGAACTTTTCCATTTTTGGTTAAAAACTGATCTTTTTTTTTTGGTTAAAATTAATGTGTTTATAATTTGAAAATTTAACTATATGTTTAAAAATTTGTCTATCTTATTGATAATGCAATATTGTTACTAGAAAAGTTAGGAATTTATAATCGGTTTAAATTTAATTTAATTTAGATCTACATTAATTTCACCTGAATATGCATTGAATTTTAAATATAAGAAGATAAAATAAATACTTGTTTCACTTATTCTCCAAATTCTCAAAACTTTAGGGACAAAATCAAGCAATTGATAATTATGTTCTTTAGAGATGATTTAATTATTTAATTAATCGATGCTGCTAATATATTTAATAATATTTTGTAATGTAATTTGGCAAAGCTTTTTAAATTAAATATATTAATCAAATCCCTAAAAATTGAAAAAAAAAAACATTATTTATAATAAGCTCCCGAAATTGTATACATATTCAGAGTCGATTGTTAAACAAAAATGCGAAATATTTTAATGACTCTACAATGTAAAATAATACCTGGAAAAAAACTTGGAATTGTCAGGAAATTTTCTTCCAAGATTTGAGTAAATACTTTGAAGAATAACAAATAAAGGGTAAATAATACTGATAATATTTTAATGATAATTTTTTATTGTAGACGATCCAGAGCAATGCGACGACGCCAGCTAGTGGAACATCGAGTGGTTCAGCATCAACTAAAAGTGGAAATAATGGCAGTGTTACGACAGGACTTCCTAGTGGTTCGACTCGATTTGCCGGTGAGTCGGGCACAAAATCTTCGACAACAACGAAGAGCAGCACCCGCGGACGTGGTGGTTACAGAAATGGCAGTCGTACAGATAGAAGATAACACATGAGCGATACGTTAATTGATTTGTAAAAAAAATCAATTAACGGCGTTACCGATTAAACAAAATAATCCTAAGTCGCATCGAAAGAAACGGTCGAACCAGTCCTTTTCCAATTAAAAATTTATAGGAAAGATGCGTCAAATTTCCTGCAAAATGTTAATTTAATAGTTCAATTTTGACTTGCGAGAATCTTAACGAATTCTTAAAATACCGGAATAATTGTCATTTGTAATATAAAATTTTTATAGTAAGATACATTCATACTAGTGGTGATAATAAGAATAATATTTAATACCTTGTGTTCACAGTAACGTGAAAGATTTTAGATTTTGAGTGAGTGGTGAACGACTGAAAATTTAAAGGAAGGAAAAAAAGAGCTTTCAAAATGTAATTAAATGATTTTTATGTGAGTGGATAGAAGTATGGTTTCCGAGTTGCACATCATTTTAAGAAATATCGTTTTTTCCTTAAGTAAAAACGTTTTTGTTTTGTTTTGTTTGCATAAATATCTATTTGAAGAATAAATAGGGCATCGAATGCGTGACACCGCAACTTTCGCTTTTTTCAGTGGCCTTCGACAAGTCGAAATTTTATCGTTCTGTCACGCATGATCGGAAATGTATCCTTCAACGATAAATTGAACAATGGGAAATAAATCGTTAAATAATAACTCGAACTCTAAAACCAGACATTTGCCGCTTTTCAAGTCTCGTGAGTAGCAGGTATGAATGAAATAATATTTAGACATCACAGATTTTTCTGAAATGAAGTTTTTATAGATGAAACTTCTTTTATGAAAAAGAAATTAAAGAAAAAAAGGTTTGACTTTGATTGTTGCGAAAAGAACATGAATTATTTTATTAAAAAAACGTTTCGTATCTACTTCAGGATAAATTTACTTCATTAAATTAATATTGTTTTCTCAAATTACTTACTAAATTAATGAAATCATCGATTTAGTCATCACAGGTTACATCCTTTTAACCTTTTTCACCTCTTTTGGAAATTTGCTACTTTTTTCAATTGAAAAATAAAAATTTTAGTTACAATTTTAATTTACAAAACCTTGTGTCTCAGATTCAGCCACCGATGAATTATATGGTTTAAAAAAAATGAGGTGACACGAATTTTACCCATTATAAAAAAAAAAATATTGACCATGATATGAATATTTCAAGTTTATAATGGATTTTCTTTCTTAATAAGACGGAAAATTCTTTTAAACCTTTCAAATTTAACAAATTGGGGGCGATTTTTCTCAAAATGTTAAAATACAATTTAATTAAAAACTTCTAAAATTATTTCAACCCTTTTTTATTTCGCGTCATGTTCCAAATTTTTACTAAAATGTGAATAAAACCGGTTAAACAGTTTTTTTAATAGTAAAGTTTAATGCTTTCGTAAAAAATAACTTTTACTTACATTTTTCCGCTGAAAGTCTATTTTTAAGTTTTTAATTGCTCTTTTTTCATCATTTTTTCACAAATATATACTATCTACCACAGAAAGAGCATCATAAAATCGTATTATTTTGAAAAAATAGAAATTAGAATAAAGAACAAAAAGTTCAATTCCTAAATTAATTAAAAAAAATAATACGAAATTTTAAAGAAAATTTTCGACAACTTTTTGATGTTAATCTAAGTCATTAAGTAATTTTTTTATTAATCCAGTAAAATGCGTGTCGTTTTATTTCCTTTGAAATTATTTGATGGTTTTTTTTTGAATTCGATAATTATAGTGTTCCGTTATTAACAAAGAAAAATATGTTAATAAGCATTGATTTACTTTTTTATTCAACTTATAATTTTTTTTGCCTATTTTTTGAAGAAAAAAAATTAACCTTTTCAACTTTTTAAAAGGAGAATAGGTACTGCGATGACTGATTCATTCCAGAATATATAAAAGAAGTTTATGGATTTAAAAAAAAATGTTTTCTAAGTATGAATGTCAAGAGCAACAAGATTATTTGTATGATCTTTTGAATTATGAACGTACAATAATTATACATAGAAACAAAGTAACTGGTGCTTTTATTTTGATACCTTTTGATAATTATAGTTTAATAATTACTAATTCTATCATTTATATCAAGAAATATTCTAAAATTTATTTTTTTCCTAAATTTAGGGTGGCCTTAGATGTAGGAAAACCTGGAAATAAGAAAAAAGTCTTTTTGGTTTTAAAATCCAGCTTTATTTGTGGAAATGTCAACTATCACATTTGTTGTTAAGAATATTTTAATTATTTTGTTGAAAATTCGTTGTTTTTTTAATACTATTACATTTTTATTGAGAATTTATTTTTGTTTTGTTTTAAAAATTTAGCTATTTGGTTAAAATTTCAACTATATTGTTCAAAGTTTGTATTTTATGCTTAAAAGTTAAACTATTTGGTTGTAATGCAACTTTGGATTAAAAATTTAATTATTTAGTTGAAAATGCAACTATTTTTTATTGAAATTTAATCTTTCTTGTTAAAAAGTTTATGTTAGATGCAAATTATTAATTATATGGTTGAATGCTTAACTATTTTGTTTAAAAAAAGTAATCCTTTTTTGTCAAAAATTCAATTAGTTAATTAAAAACTCAACTTTTTTTTTAAACTGGTCTTTCTTAGGTGGAAAATTAATCTTTTGTTTTACAATTTATCTGATCTTTTTTCAACATTTTTTGTTTGAAAGTTCGACCATTTGGCTAAAAATTCATCTTTTTGGCATAGCATTAATCTTTTTGTTACAAAATAAGTCTTTTTTGTTTTAAAATTCATCTTGGTTTTTTTTAACATATTTTTTGGTTGAAAATTCCATTTTTTTTTAAATTCCTCTTCTTGGATTGATATATTAACATTTTTGGCAAAGAATCCCATTAATTAGTCGAAAAATAACTTTTTTGTGGATAATTCATATTTTCGGGTTGAACATTAGACTGCGTTGTCAATATTTCATCTTTTTCCTTAAAAGACCAATAAGATTTGAAAAAAAATCAACGATTTGGTTGAAAATAACTGGTTACAAATTTTTATTTTGTAAAAAAATCGTTTTTTGGTTTGTGGATTACTTTTTTTTTTTACAAAATATGTCTTTTTGACGGCAAACATCAATAATTTCGTAGAAAGATCAAGTATTGCATTGAAAATAACTTTTTGATAAAAAAATCGTTTTTTGGATTGAGAATTACATTTTTTTTACAAAATACGTCTTTGTGGCTGGAAATATCAATAATTTGGTTGAAATTTTGTTTTTTTTTCCTGATTGAAAAATTTTGGTTGTTGCAAAATCAACTGTTTTTCTTAAAATTAAACTTTTTGGACGTTTTTGACTTAAACAAAAATATTTTTTATTTCAATTTTCAACTATTGCATTTTTTGTTGATAATTCATCTTTTTGACTTGAAAGTTCCACGACTGTATTAAAAATTTAATTTTTTATTGGAAGATTCATCATTTATAGTTGAAAATTCATCTTTAGTTGAAAATTTAACTATTTTGGTGAAATTTCGTCTTTTTTGGTTGTAAAAAAAATATTTGATTAAAAATTCAACTATTTTGTTAAAAATTTCACTATTTAGTTGAAAATTCAACTGTTTTTGATTAAAATTGAATTCTTTTTTGTCTGAAAATTTGACCATTTGGTTAAAAATTCATCTTTTTTGGCATAACATTAATCTTTTTGTTACAAAATAAGTCTTTTTTGTTTTAAAATTCATCTTGTTTTTTAACATATTTTTTGGTTAAAAATTCCTCTTCTTGGATTGATAATTTAACAATTTAGGAACATAATTCGGATCATTCATCTGGATAATTCATATATTCGGGTTAAACATTAGACTGCGTTCTAGATATTTCATCTTTTTCCTTAAAAAAAGCAAGAAAATTCCACTATTTGGTTGAAAATAACTGTTTGGTTGAAAATTTGATTCATTTGTAAAAAAAAAGTTTTTTGGTTTGTGAATTAATTTTTTTTGTGTACGAAATACGTTTTTTTTGTCTGAAAAAATTAATAATTTGGTGGAAAATTCAAGTATTTCGTTGAAAATGCCTTTTTGGTTCTAAAATCCAGCTTTATTTGTGGAAATGTCAACTATCACATTTGTGGTTAAGAATATTTTAATTATTTTGTTGAAAATTCGTTGTTTTTTTAATACTATTACATTTTTATTGAGAATTTATTTTTGTTTTGTTTTAAAAATTTAGCTATTTGGTTAAAATTTCAACTAAATTGTTCACTGGAAATATCAATAATTTGGTTGACATTTTGTTTCTTTCTTAAATAAAAAATTTGTTGTTGCAAAATCAATTATATTGTTAAAAATTAGCCTTTTTGTGGGAATCAAACTGTTTTTGACTTGAAACGAAAATATTTTTTATTTCAATTTTCAACTATTACATTTTTTGTTGATAATTCATCTTTTTGGGTTGAAAGTTACACGACTGTATTAAAAATTTATTTTTTCATTGGCAGGTTCATCATTATAGTTGAAAATTCAGCTTTGGTTGAAAATTTAACTATTTTGTGTTGTGATAATAAATATTTAAATAAAAATTCAACTACTTTATTAAAAATTTAACTAATCGGTTGAAAATGCAACTGGTTTTGAATAAAATGTAATTATTTTTTGTTCGAAAATTGGGGTGTTTTTACATTCTCATCATTTATGATTGAGAAAGTATTAGAATTGTCGGAAATTTGACATCACACTTTTTCAACGGATCTCCACGTTTCGAGACCCCCTGAATCCGAAAATCAGGTTTTCACGATGGCCTCTGTCTGTCTGTCCGTTCAGCCGTCCGTCTGTCTGGCCGTCCGTCCGTAAACACGGTAACTTTCGAAAAAATGAACGAATCAAATTCATCTTTGGCACGCTTATTTTAGGTCCTAAAAGAAAGGACGAGTTCGTGAACCAGCCATTTTTGATGAAAATTCAAAAAGTGAACGCATTTTGAAAATTTTTGAGACCACTTTTTTCTGAATTTGTAAATTTTATGTACGGATATTTATAGTATTAAAAATAACAAACAATTTATTTTGATGACTTTTTTCGATAAAAAGAAAATTCTCAGAGTTATAGCGTTTTACAAAATTTTTTTAATCAACCAAAAATCAAAATTTGAAGCCGATAAACGCACGATATGAAAAAAAGTCAAGAGAAGAAAAACATTTCTTTTTGAAAGCCCTACAAGATTATCATCACCAATTTTTGGATTTTCTTCAAAAATTCAAATTTTGATTGCACAAAAAATAATAGAAAATAAAAAATTCCATTTTTTGGACAAACTATGTGGGATACGAAAAAAGGTGAATTAACAAAAATGGTTATCCCAAACGAGATCTACAATCTCGTTAAGAATCACTTCTTGATAGGACGCGTACTTTTTGTTTTATTTGTGAAAAATAACGTTAAAAAAAGAATAAAATTAAAAAAATGTGTGGAAAAATGACGAAAGTTACGAGAAAAAAATTCAACAAAACCTGTTTACAAATGTCTGTCGGAAATCGAGCGCGCAGCTCGAGTGTCACGATGAGAATGTGTACCTGAAAGCCTACAGAGCTTTGAGAAACTTAATATTTGACTATACTTAATTAAGTAGACAATTATTCAGAATATGAAGACGCATATAAATACTGCCATCTAAAAGAGATCTTTTTGATTAAGTTTTTTTTCAAGCATTCCAAATGCAAAGAATAAATATCCGAGCGCGAAGCGCGAGATCGAACCGCCGCGCGCGCAGCGCGCGATGAAACTGTGCCCGCCAAGCGGGCACATTTTTTTTTTAAATTTGATTTTTTGGTTGAAAATTTGTCTCTTTGGTTTTACAATTCATATTTTTTGTTGAAATATGAAGTATTGCATTTTTGATTCAGAATTCTTTTTTGCATATTGAAAATTCAACTATTTTCTTACCAAATTTAAAGAATTTGATGAAAATTCAATTCTTTAGTCTTTGGTTGAAAATTTAACTGTTTTGTTGAAATGTTTGTTCTTGAGAATTCATCTCTTGTCAAAAATGCAACTATTTCTTTTATTTCACTTGGAAGTACTAAACTATATTGGTTAAAAATTGATTCTTTTTTTGTCGAAAAATCAACTATTTTGTTAAAAAGTCATATTTTGTGGTCAAAAACATCTTTTTCGCTGGGGTTTTTGTCTTTTCCAATTGAAAATTCATCTTTTATTTTAGGAAGTCATCTTTTTTGCAGGAAACCCCTCTTTTTGAATAAAATCTGTTGAATTAAAAAATTTAAAATAAAAATTTGTTCAATTTCGCTTATAAAAGATTAAAATGCTGATTATTGAATATTATAATATTCATTGAAAATGAAAAATTAATCAGGGAATTTTGAAAATGACGTTTTTCGGCTGCAAATTTCGAAATTTTCGGGGCCCTAAATTTGATCACCTTATAATTTTTCCCCAGTACAACACTGCGCGTTTTGCTCGTGGACATCATTTTTCCGCATTGTGTTGATAACAGCAACCTTCGTCGTAAAATATAATTATCATGCGTGGTAGATTTTTGCCAGCTTGATGCAGGATCGCCGGTTCATGTAAGTTATTACTTCCCTTGCATTCACAATAAGGTCCTGAAAGTTAATAATCTAAAGACGTTTTAATCTTTTTGAGGTTATGTTTACGTGAAGTTCATTTGCGTGTTCCTCCTAATATAGTTGTAGTTTTAACTTTTAATCAATACTGTAGATATTTGTCTAAAAAATGAAATAAAAAAAAATCTTTCAATTGATCTTTCAGATTTTTACGTAAATAAATATCCAGTCAAGACTCATGACGAGTCAAGACACAAACAGACACGATGCCACTCACTCAGTCAAACAGGTGGCACGTTTAGAATTTTTGTATCTTCCTAATCTTTCGTTTTCATAGAATGCAAAAGTTTTCGTACCTGTTGCATTTATAATTTGAAAATTTTACAACGATTCCTGATGAATCAGCAAATTTTAATCGGTAGGTGCTTTCATTTAATGAAATTATAACAATTCTCATAAACCTTTTATGTATCGTCGCAAAAGATAAAAACAATTCATAAAAAGTGAGTTTAATTTGCTTGTTAGTTAAAAATATTGTCAAGATAAGGTTTTTTATCGCATGCTATTCTATTTTTAAGAATAAACGCATTAAAAGAACACATATTTAGTTAGTTAAAACGTAATTTACTTGGAACATATGCTTCGATTTTTCCAGTTCTTTTTCATAATTTTGGGTCTTATCATTTGCGATTACACTTGGAAAATTATTTTTGATTGTATATAATTATAATATATTTTTTTAACCTTTTTCAGAAAAACTTTCAACAAAATAAAATATGCCAAGATCAAAGGTAAAATATGAAATTGCAAGGGAGGATATAGAGAACTCTGAAGATTATCAGACTTCGTCGAAAAAACAGCTGCTTATTTGGCAACGTTTTTTTTTACTGGTTTCGATAATATTCCCTTATTTCGTCCTATCAGTGGGACTTACTTTCTACCAGAAATGGCTTTTCAAAACATACGTAAGTATTTTTATTTTTAGATCACAGGCCTCGGACTCAACACACTGTTGACACTATTTAACACATTTTTAAACATAACAGATGAATTTTTAATCAAGAAGATTGCATTTGTACAAAAAATTATGTATTTTCAATTAAATAATGTAATTTTCTACTAAAATAGGTTTAGAAAAACGAATTTTCAATCGAGAAGGGGAATTTTGAACTTAAAATGTAAAATTATAAATAAAAAATGGAGTAGTCAAATCTTCAGCTACAAAAATTAATTCTGTATAATAAAAATATAATTTTTAATGAAGTACTTTTACCTTCAACCAAGTAGTAGAATTTTCAACCAAGAAAAATACATTCTCAGCGAACAATGTTATAATTGATATTTTCACCACAACAGATTTTAATTTTAAGCAAAAAATAAAGTTGAATTTAACTCAAAAAGGCGAAGTTTCAAGCAAATAGTGAATCTTTTAACCAAAAAGATGATTATTTAACAAATTAAAAAAAATTAGTCTTTAACCAAACACATGAATTTTTAAACAAGAAGACTACATTTCTGCCAAAGAAAGATGAATTTTCAAACAAAAAAATATATATTCTACAAAATATATCAATTTTTAAACAAATAGTTGAATTTTAAACCAACAGGATTAATTTTATACCAGAAAAGAAGAATTTCCAACAAAATATGTAGTTCAAATTTCAGTTATAAAAATTACTTTTTAACAAATAAAAAATAGAACTTTCAACTAAAATGATGAATCTTCAACAAAAAGAATAAACTTGCAAGAAAGTTTTTTAACTTTTAATCTAGGAGATTAATTTTTAATTTGAAAAGTATAATTTTCAACGAAAAACATTTCAACAAAAAAATATTTTAAAAAGAAATAAAGAAGATAAATTTTCTACCAAAATAGTTAAACTTTGAATCAAGAAGATTAATTTTTTAACAAAAAAAAAAAAAAAACGAAATTTGGACAAATTATATAAATTTCCAACTAAATACTTTAAACAATGAATGTGATGTTAGTCCATATTTTGTTTAAAATGTTGTCTAAAATTCTGAATTTTCAACAACAAAAAAACGATTTTAAGAAAAAAGTTTAACTTTTAACCTAAGAGTTGAATTTTTGAATTAAAATTATGAATTTTATATAAAAAATGTTATAGTTTATGTATTAAAAAAGACCAACTTTCAACTAAATAGTTGACTTTTCTACCAAGAATTTGAACTTTTTAACAAAATTGTTGAATTCTCAACAAAATAATTCAATTTTTAAATAAATAATACAACTTTCACCAAAAAAGGAAGAATTATTAGACCTAAATTTAATAGTAGACTTTTCAACTGAAAATAAAAAATTTTAACCATCAATAGTTCGATTTTGTTATTGGGTTCTATTCATTCTGATAAATAATTAGGAACTTTGATAATTTATAGACTAAATAATAAAATTAATACTTGCACAATTGTATGACACTATCTAGCCACTATTTTTTCAAATTTTTGACACTTTTTACACAATTTTCGATCTCTAAAGTGAATTTGAGGCCTGAGACTTTATTTTTAAATCGAAGTATAAATAAGAGAATTTGTACTGATGAATGATTTTGCAGGGGTTTGGATTTCCTCTTGCGGCTGTAGTCTGTCATTCTTTATTAAAATATTTAATTTGTGCCCTAATCAATTATGGAAGGACGTATTTTAAAGCACATCAGCCAATACGATTATCATGTAAAAGTGTAATGTGGGCACTTGCCACTCCAGGAGTTGCCACTGGAGTAGATGTTGGTCTTTCCAATAAATCTCTTAAATTTATTAGTGTACCTTTGTAAGTATTTTCTACTTTTATTACTTTCTTAGTGGCTGTCCATAAGCTACGTTGCCAATTTTGGGCTTTTTTTCACCTAAAAGTTTTCACCCCAAAAAGATTTTCTACCAGGACAAGAATTTTCAATCTAGAGACAAATATACAACCACAAAAGAATTGTCAGTCAAACAGTTGCATTTATATCCAAATAGTTAAATTTATAAGGAAAAGAGAAGAATTTTCAGCCCAAAATTTGAACTTTAATACCAGAAAAGATGGATTTTTAACAAGGTAGTTGAATTGTCAACATAATAATTAAAGTTTTAACAAATTGGTTACATTTTTTACCAAGTAGCTGAATTTTAAACTGGCAAAGATGAATTTTTAATTAAGAAGATTAATTTCCTACGAAAAGACGAATTTTCAATAAAAGACTCGACTGATTTCTAACAAATTCAACCTTTCAGATGGTAATGATGAGTTTTTTTTACAATAAAATTAATTTTGAATAAGAAAAGATGAATTTACCATTAAAAAAATAAAAGTTTTCAATAAAAAATTAATCTTTGGATTTTAAGTATAAACAATCAATTTCCGACAGAAGAAATCACCATTTTTTTAATTAGTTGAATTTAACGGAGAAAAATATAACCAATTTTAAATAAAATAGTGAAATCCAGAACCAAAAAGATTGATTTTCAACAAACTAGATTAATTTTCCACCAAAACAAAACGAAATTTCAACAAAAAATGCAATAGTTAAACTATAATATATAAAAGTTTTAAACAAAGTTCAATTTTCCACCAAAGAGGTAAGTATTTAAATAATCTACAAAACTGTTTAATTTTCAACCCCAAAATATTTGTCAAAATAAAGTTAATTTTCTATGAAATAGTTCCATTTTCAACCAAATAGTTTAATTTCCTTCTAAATTGCTGAATATTCAAGCCGAAAAGAAGAATTTTTCTACAAAACAGGTGATTTTTCAAATAAAAATACCAATTTTTAACAAAAAGATGCATTTTTAACAAAAGTATGAATTTTTAACAAATAAGTTGATTTCTCAAACAAAACAGATTTATTTTTCGACCAAAGTTACGAATGTTTAACCAAAGAGTTGAAAATTTAACTACAAAATATTAAATTTCAATTTAAAATATCAATTTTAAATATCAAAGATTAATTTGTTAATTAAAAAGAGCAATTTTCAGCTAAAAACGGAATATTTACATTTTCTGCCAAAAAAATTAATTCTAAACCGAAGAAAACGAATTCTTTTTAAACAGGTTATTTTCCAACCAAAGGGATTAATTTTTAACTAAAATGATCAATCTTAAAAAAAAAAATAATTTTCAGCATGAGTTCAAAATTCAATCAAGCAGTTGAATTTTCAACAAAGAAGATTAATTTTATACAAAAAAAAAACTACTTTTTAACAAAATACATGAAGTTTCAGTTGAAAAAAATAATACCAAACAAAAAATAAAGTAAAAGTTGGAAGATGTATAACATCAATTTTATTATTTTTTTATAGAAGTGAAGTGTATATATAATATATACCATAACTGTGTATGTGTGTTTAGGAATTAAAGAGGAGTATCTACGAAATAAGATCGTTTTCATACAAATAATTACCACTGGAAAATTTGAATATTTTTCATTACTTTTTAAACATTATTTAAGTTTTTAAATAAATGTAAATTATTTAAACTATTATATTTTCCCAAAAATGTAAAAATAATCTATTTTCTTCTTGAATAGTAATAGTTGGTAATTGCTTGAAGTATTACATTCTGTTTCAAAAATGATATAATTAGTTAAACAATTAATTCATGTCTATTTACACAATTTCTAATAATTGAGCCAGAGATGTTTAATTTTTCTCAAATGTGTATCCCGAACTACTTTTTCTTGAATAATTACATAGTTTTGATACATTCATTTTAATTTTTGATATATCTCTATTTTTGTAAGCAATTTTTATTTGCTTTAGCAAATATGTCCAATTATTTTTCTGACTGTGCAGTTTATACAAAAATGTATTCACAATTTGTTAATTGTTAAAAAAATAGAATTTGTTTAACCATTATTTTTCCAAACATATTTTTCAAATAGTATGTGTTCTGAACTAAACATAATATAATACATTCTTTCTTCATGTTCGTGAAATTGAGTATGGATGGTTTGCATATTTTTCGATTCACTATTAAATAAATAATAAAAAGTCATAATAAAATTTCAATGATAAAAGTGCCTTCATTATGGCATTATTTATAGTATGGCAATCTTTACTATGATGATAACATGAAAAAGTACATTCAAGAATGCAAATTATGATTCAAGTTTCAACATTTTCCCTGAAAAAGATTTATGAGGACGAAATACTAAATTTTAGGTAATTTATAATAATTACAATGATAAAAACATTACTTTCGTTAACTTTGCACAATTAGTACAATTTATCTAAATTCATTTGAATAATAAAACGCATAAGATAAGCTAATTTTGAAATTGACGAAAAAATGTAAAGTTACGAAAAATATGATTTCACATTTTTTCGTGATTGAGAATCTCTAAATCTCTCCTGCAAGAGAACGCATCAGAATAGATAAAGAACGAACATTACATGCGAGACTTGAAAATTGTTATGCTTTCAGCAGTAGTAATTGATACCACTGAAAGATATATTGCAGTAATATCGGAACCGAAATGCTTGATACGATTTAAAAATTATGTTTTGGAAATATAATTGTTTTAAACAAATTATATTTGTTTAAACAATTAACAAATTGTGAATTCATTTTTGTATAAACTGCACAGTCAGAAAAAGAATTGGACATGTTCTATTTTATTTCCTTTTACTTTAAGTCATCGGGAAAAACTGCTAAAGCAAATAAAAATTGTTTACAAAAATAGAGATATGTTAAAAACTAGAATGAATGTATCAAAATAATGTAATTATTGAAGAAAAAGTAGTTCGGGATACGAATTTAAAAAAAATTAAATTGATTATTTTTACATTTTTATTACA
>NC_046663.1:64218877-64220623 GCF_010883055.1 Belonocnema kinseyi | reverse complement strand
CTTTGAATTTTAAGTATAAACAATTAATTTCCAACCAAAGAAAACACCATTTTTTTAATGTGTTGAATTTAATGGAAAAAATATAACAGGTTTTAAATAAAATAGTAAAATCAAGAATCACAAAGATAAATTTTCAACCAGCTAGATTAATTTTCTACCCAAAAAGACGAATTTTCAACAAAAAATGAAATAGTTAAACTATAAGATATATAAATAATTAACAAATATGATGAAATTTTTACTAAAAGATAAATTATATTTCCAATTGAATAGTTGCATTTTGAACTAGAAAAGATCAATTTTCAACCAAAGAGATGAATTCTTATAATAAAAATACTTTAATTGTCAGCAAAATAATTAAATTTTCAACCAAATTGTAGAAATTGGAACAAAAAATATAATACTACACTTTTCAACAATAACAAAATTAATTTTTTACCAAAAATAGTTTCATTTTCTGATTGGGTTGTATTAATTCAGTTCATATTTAAGCGGAAAAAGGGGAAGAATTTTGAAAAATGGGAAAGAAAGAATTCTTCAAGAGAGGGACGGGGCCTCATAACTTGAAAACCTAAATTTCATTGTCCCTATTTATTACTTAATATTATTAATTTTCAGGTATACAATGACTAAATCAACTTCAATCATTTTCATAGTTGGTTTTGCCCTTCTATTTAAACTGGAGAGAAAGGTACTCTTATGATTTTTATAATAACGCTACATATTGTTTAATCTGAGGTCAATCATAACTTAAAGGAGATTTCACGCTACTGGATTATTAGACAGAAATGAAATCTATTTTGAAATTTTAAATTCGATACAAGGATAACCAATTTTAATATTGAAGAAATTTGCGATTTATTTTTCAACAATTTAAATTGTTTTTTTAAGGGCATGTGATACTTAGAAAAATGTCGATTTTACCAGTTTTAGGTTCTGACGGCTTTTTTTCTTTAATAATCAATATTTTGTCTTAAAAATTTGGGACATGATAGCGACCATGCTAACGAACGTCCCCACACACTTTTTTTTGGTTTAATTCAAATAAGTTTTAATTTAGCAAAATCTGATTAATTTATATAGCGCTTAGGAATTAGTATCGATTTTACCAGTTTTAAGTTCCGACGGCTTTTTTTCTAGAATAATTAATATTTTGTCTTAAAAATTTGGGAAATGATAGCGAACATGCTAATGGACGTCCCCGCACACTTTATTTGTGTTTTTTTTTTCAACAAATTTTTTGATATTGCTAACAACGTGTGTACATTTGGAGGTTATGTATGGTACAATTCTCCTGTGCGTTACTTCCAAACTACACAATATTTTTGGCCGAAAACTTTGGACTTGCTAATAAAAATAGTAACTAATCTCCCGGAACTAACCCTTTTTGCAGGCAATCAAAAAAGTTTATTTCATAAACAATTTCCAGATTATCGGAAAGGCAGAGATGAAAAACGACGTAACCTCAAAATAATACATATGCATAACATTTTTATTTAGAACAATACATTTTTTTCGTTATTATCCCTCAAAAAAGAGTTCGGGGACGTCCGTTATGATATTTTATAGCATCTACGAATTCAGTTTTTAAAAATTTTCATTTTTGTGGAAAAAAGCTGGGGAAACTGTAAGTATCACATGCCCTTAAGGGCATGTGACACAGCTAAATACCTATATTACCGACCTCACTTTTTCCGTTCATTCAATGTTTTTTTGAACCTAAGAACTTTTTTTGTAAATAAAATA
>NC_046663.1:64191955-64218777 GCF_010883055.1 Belonocnema kinseyi | reverse complement strand
CATTTTATTTACAAAAAAAGTTCTTAGGTTCAAAAAAACATTCAGTGAACCGAAAAAGTGAGGTCGGTAATATAGGTATTTAGCTGTGTCACATGCCCTTAATGAATTAAAAATTCCTTTTCTAGTCTGTGTCAATGGTCTTTATAGTCCTAATGATATCAGGAGGCTTGATAATGTTCACATACAAGTCGACCGACTTCCATCTACTAGGATTTCTCTTATGCCTCTTGGCGTCACTTTCTTCTGGAATTAGATGGACACTAGCTCAAATTGTGATGCAAAGATCTAAACTTGGTATTAGAAATCCGGTAGATATGATGTATTATATGCAGCCTTGGATATTAGTTTCCATTATACCTATGACCATTTTATTTGAAGGTAAGCCTATTTTTATAATGAAAAAGAGAGATCGAGGCTTTAAAAATGTATAATATTGACAGGGTAGCCGCAGGTCGGGGAAAACTTGGAAATCAGGGAAGTCAGGGAATTTTGTTAGTCACGCAAACTTATTTTTAGTCACTTTTTTTAACTTAAGTCGCTTAAGTCATTCTTCTTTTAATAAATTAACCCATGAGTTAACCACTATTGAATTCAGGTTTACACACAAGAAATAGTAAATAATAAATAACAATAAATGCATGTATTAAATTCATATTTCCAAAGATTTCAATAATTTCAAAAATGTTATTAAACATTAAAAATATATTTAAAATTTTTCGGAAAGATTTGCAATGATTTCAGAAATATTTCAACGATTTTTTAAAGGTTTCAAATATATCGCAAAGATTTTGGATAGATTTAAAAGGTTTGCCAAAGACTTTCATTATTTCACAAAGATTTCCAATAGATTTCCAATATTGCGTCAAAATTTCAATTATTTCCCAAAGTTTCCATACAAATTTCGAAATTGTAGCATATATTTTCGATAGATTAAAAAGATTTCACAAAGATTTCAAATATTTTGGATAGATTTAAGAGCTTTTTGTGTGGATTTAAAAAAATTCACTAAGATTTCAAAAGTTTCATAAATATTTCACAAAGATGTCGGATAAATTTGAAAGATTTCACAAAGGCTTCATTATTTCACAAAAATTTCAGTTTGATTTCAAAGAGTGCAGAAAGATTTTAATGGTTTCCCAAAGATTTCAAAGGTTTGACAAAAATTCAAGATAAATTAAAAATATTTCACAAAGATTTTAATCATTTATCATTCAATATGTCGCAAAGATTTCCAAAGCTTTCAGAAATATTTCGCAAAGATTACAAAAATTTTCCAAAGATTTTAGATAGATTTCAATGATTTCCCAAGCATTTCAATAATTTTAACAATTTCTCCAGAGAAGATTTTGCGAAGATATCAAAAGGGTTTGAATGATTTACCAAACATTTCAATATTTTTACAAATATTACGAAATATTTTTGATATCTCGTAAAGGTTTCTAAAGCTTTCAAAAAGATTTGAATTTAGCAAAGAATTTTGATATATTTAAGAGATTTCACAAAGACTTAAATTATTTTACTAAGATTTCAAAGAGAGCACAAAATTTTAATGATTTAGCAAAGACTTTAATAATTTCACAAATATTAGGAAATATTTCAAATATTTAGCAAAAATTTTCAAAGAATTGACAAAGATTTCAAGTATTAGTATTATTATTTCAAGATTTAAAATATTTCCCAAAGATTTCAATAATTTCACAAATATTATCAAATATTGCAAAAATATTTCTAAAATTTCGCAAAGATTTCCAAAATATGAAATATTTCATAATATTTGTGAAGTTATTGAAATCTTTGGAAAATATTTAAAATCTGGAAATAATAATACTAATACTTGAATTCTTTGTGAATTCTTTGCAAATTTTTGTTCACAAAGATTTCAAAGTATCGCAAAGATTTTAATGATTTCCTAAAGATTTCAAATATTTCGCAAAGATTTCGGATAGATTAAAAAGATTTCGCAACGAATTAAATAACTTCACAAAGATTTCAGGTAGATTTTTGAAAAAATTCAAACGATCTGATAAATTTAATCATTTGATTTCAAACATCTCAAAGAATTTTAAATATTTTAGGGTATTTTTTAAATTTCTAAGGCACTTCCAAGGGATTAAAAAATTTACAATGAATTTCACAAGATTTAAAAAGGATTTAAAATAACTTAAGGTATTTTTAAACTTTCCAAAGGATTATGAAAAGCATTTAAAAAATGTAAGGGATTTTCAAGCTCTTTAAAAATATTCAAGGAATTTCAAAATATTTTAAAGGATTTTAAGTATCTCAGAGCATTTTTAAATGATTTAAATAATTTGAAGTTATTTCCAAATATATTCAAGTGTTTAGGTTATTTTGAAAGATCTCCAGAATTTTTCAAGAGCTTTAAAACGTTTCGAAATATTTTAAAGTTATTTAATTATTTGAGTGTATTTACAAAATTTTAAATGTGTTTTTAAGAGATAGAAAAATTTGCGATGAATTTCACAAGATTTTAAAAGGATTTTAAGTCATTCAGGGTGTTTTTTAACGTTCCAAAAATTGGGAAAGCATTAAAGATTGTAAGGAATTTCAAAATATTTTAAAGGATTTAGAATATTTTAAAAGAATCCAAGGAATTTTTAAGCGCTTTACAAATATTCATGGAATTTCAGAACAAATTTCAGAAATTTTAATTATCTGAAGGCATTTTTAATAGATTTCAATCATTTAAAGAAATTCTAAAATATTTTAAACATTTAATGTTATTTTTAAAAATCCCAAGACATTTTTAAGAGCTTTAAAAGTTTAAAACTTTTCAAAATAATTCGAAAGATTTTAAAGGCTTATAAATATTTTAGGGTATTCTTAAAGTTTCTAAGGCATTTTCAAGAGCCTTTAAAACGTTTTAAAAGCTTTCTAATATTTTTTGGCATTTTTAAACATTCCAAGGAAACATTGCAACTGATTTTAAAATATTTAAAAGTATTTGAATTATTTTTAAAAATTCCAAGGAATTTTTCATTAATTTCAATAATTTGGAGACATCTCAAAGAATTCTTAACGGTTCTAGGGTATTATTAAACATTTGAAGGAATGTTCAAGCGCCTTAAAAATTCAAGCGATTTAAATACTCGTATATTCTCAAGGATTTTAAATATCGTACGGCATTTGAAATAAACTTAAGTATTTTAGAGTGAAGCCAATGTATTTTAAAGATTTTAGGTTATTTTCAAAAAATAGAAGAAATTTGCAAGAGATTATAAAAATTTTAAGGAATTTCAAATAATTTGAAATATTTAGGGTATTTCAAGGAATTATAAAAGACCTCAAGAAATTTGTTATTGATTTTAATAATAATTTGGAAGTCATTTGAAGGAATGCTATATTTAACGGCATTTAAAAATATTCCAAGGAGTTTTCAAGAGATTAAACAAATTTGAAGGAATTTCCAAGGATTTTAATGATTTTGGAGGATTAAAAAAATGTGCATATACAATATAAGATTTGATAGAATTTCCCGGGATTTTGTAATGTTTTAATTGTTTTCAAAGAATTCATTTACAAGAAGTGAGGAATTTCGTAGGGTTTTAAATATTTTAAGCAATTCACTTGAATTCATTTGGAATTCACCCTGAATTCTTATTAATTTATCGTGAATTCGTTTTTTAAACTATTTGGAATTTTCTTGACATTTTTCAATTTTCTTAAATTCTTTTAAATTCTATCAATTCATTACATGTTTTTAGTTCTTTTTTAATGTATGCCGAAATCTTTTTAAATCACTAGGAATTCTTTAAAATTTCATCGATTTTTTTTAAATTCTTTTGAATTTTTCTTAACCTATATCTAACTTACTAAATTCAAAGAGTTGTTTTCATATTTTTAAATTGTTTTAAATTCACTTTAATATTTGAAAATTCCTCCTTAATTTGATCGAATTCTTATTTTCCATGAATCAGCGGAATTAATTTTCTTTCCTTAATGTTTTCCCAATCATTTGAATTCTTTTGAATTTATCTTAAATTTTTTGAAATCTTATGAATTCATCCTAAATTCGTTAAAAATTCAATTCATAAAAAAAATAACATTAGTCATATTGTTAATTACTTTTTTAAAAGCATCCCTGAGAATAATAAATAAACATTTTAAATATTATATTATATTCCGTATGTAAAAGATTCTATATAAAATATTTCACGAGATTAGAATTTTGGTCTTTAAATATTAATAGTCAGAAAAAATAAAAAATTAGTCAGAAAAATCAGGGAATAGTCTGGACATTTTTTTCAAGTTTGGCGACTACTCTGGATAAAGATTTTGAAAATTTTAGTGAGTCAATATAATCTAAATCCGCAGGTCAAAAAATGTATAAAGAATTTTTGGAACTCGATTGGACTAATTCGAGCCAAATATATATGACAACGGGATATGTTGGAGGTGGAGGCCTTATTGCCTTCTGTATGGAAATTTTTGAGTTTTTGGTTGTTACGTACACTTCTAGTCTGACTCTTTCCATTATTGGAATTCTAAAGGTAAGGAAATGCTCCCTAATTTTATCTTTCCTTTTATTACACATTTTTAGGGTAGCGACTTGACTGGGAAACCTAGAATTTAATTAAAAAACCGGGAATTTACTTCTGATCGCAGTAACATTCAAGTTTTCATTATGTTAATAATTTTTGCCTATTTAGAAATATCTACAGTCGGGGGACCTATGAGTGTGTTAATAAGGTTACGGATTTATTTGCTTATTTACGGCTTACTCTATTAAAATTATCATTTATTATTGTTTAAGAGTATTTATTTTTATTGAATTTAGTTATTTGTTGTTCTAACGCGTCAAACGAGTTTTTATTTCAATCATTTATCCTGACTTGAACAGTGAATTTTAGAGAATAATTATCGTTCTTATTTTAGGACAGGGAGTTTCCCCAAAGAAATATAGTTTCACTTGGAACAGAGAATTTTTTCCACGGCACGAGCATTTTTTTAAAGAATAATAATTCGGATTTAGAAGAAAGGAATTTAAAAAAATCCCTCTTATAAGTCAGAATTTGTCACAATTTAAAAGTTCCCTTTTCCAAATTAAAAAAAAATCAAATAAAGTACTTCAATTAGTTTTTAGAGTTTTTGAAAATGTAACTACTTTGTTGAAAATAATGTTTCAAACTAAAAATGTAACTATTCCAGTAGAAAATTTAACTACTTTGCTGAAAACACGTTTTTTTTCAAATTAAAAATTAGATTTTCAAGGTAAAATTCAACTATTCTATTTTAGGTTGAAATTTTTTTTTTATTAAAATGCAACTTTTTGGTTGAAAAATTATATGTTTCAGTTAAAATTCTAATTATTTGTTTGAAAATTTGTTTACTGTGTCGAAAATTCGTCTTTTTTTGTAGAAAACTAATCTTTATTATTAAAAATAATTATTTTCGGTAGGTAGAAAATTCACCTATTCGAGTTAAAGATTCATAATTATAGTTGAAAATTCGTCAATTTGGTTGAAAATTAATTTCTCCAACTGAAAAATTAACTGTTGCATTTTTGGTTGAAGTTTTCTTTTTTCTAGTTAAGAATATATAGATTTGACTCAAAATTTGTCTTTATTAATCAAAATTCAAACATTTCATTGAAAAATTACATATTTTGTTAAAAACTCAATTTTTGTAGGAAATAATCTCTTTCTTAGAAAGTTAATTTCCTTGTTTAAAATTTTTTCTTTTCGCTTACAAATTTATGTATTTCAGTTAAATATTTACAATTTTAGTTGAAAAATCATCGTTTAGGTTCGAAATAAAATTACTTGGTTGAAAGTTAAACTATTTTGTTAAAAATTAATTTCTTTGTTGACAATTCATCATTTTAATAATAAAAAAATTTTTGTGTAAAAATGATCTATTTGATTGAAAACTGGTTCTTTCTTTGGTAAAAAATCATTATTTTGCCGGAAACTTAACTGCTTTGTTACATTTTATTTCCTTAAGGCCATGTGACGAGTGGGTCACGTGACCAGATTCCTACCTTAACGCCACCTTTCTTATTTCCCAAATTATTTTCACACGAAGCTCCACATCGAGTTGAAAATTTGGGATAATAAAAAAGAAGCACTAAGAAAGGTGGGTCTGGCCATAAACTTGAATAATTACAAAAAAAGCAAAAAAAATTATTATCAACAAAAATTGTTCTTCATAATTATACAAATTTAGGACCAGGTCCACTATTCTTAGTGCTTCTTGTTTAGTATCCCAAATTTTTAACTCGATGTGGCGTTTTGTGTGAATATAAGTTAGAAAATAAAAAAAGTGGCGGTAAGGTGGGAATCTGGTCACGTGACCCACTCATCACATGACCTTAATCCACATTTATCTTGACTTAAACAGTGAATTTTAGAAAATAATTATAGTTTTTATTTTAAATTAAGATTCACCTCTTTTCGATAATGTAACTACATTGTTCAGAATGTTTTAAACTAAAAGTTTAACTATTCCAGTAGAAAATTTAACTACTTTGCTGAAAATACGTTTTTTTTTTCAAATTGAAAATTAGATTTTCAACGTAAAATTCGACTATTCTATTTTCGGTTGAATTTTTTTTTTATTAAAATGCAACTTTTTGGTTGAAAATTTATATGTTTCAGTCAAAATTCAAATTATTTGTTTGAAAATTTATTTACTTTGTCGAACATTCGTCTTTTTTTGTAAAAAATTAATATTTCCAGTAGGTAGAAAATTCACCTATTCGAGTTGATTTATAGTTATAGTTGAAAATTCATCAGTTTGATTAAAAATTAATTTCTCCAACTGAAAAATTAACTGTTGTATTTTTGGTTGAATTTTTCTTTTTTCTAGTTAAAAATTCAAAGAATTTACTCAAAATTTGTCTTTATTAATCAAAAATTCAAGTATTTCATTTAAAATGTACGTGTTTTGTTAAAAACTCAATTTTTTGAAGAAAATGATCTCTTTTTTTATAAAGTTAATTTCCTTGTTTAAAAACTTTACTTTTCGGTTAAAAATGTATGCATTCCAGTTAAATATTTATCATTTTAGTTGAAAAATCATCTTTTGGGTTGGAAACAAAATTACTTGGTTGAAAGTTAAACTCTTTTGTAAAAAATAATTCCTATGTTGAAGATTCATCATTTTGATTAAAAATTTATTTCTTTGGTGTAAAAATGAGCTATTCGATTGAAAACTTGTTCTTTCTTTGGATAAAAAGTAATTATTTTGCCGGAAATGTAACTATTTTGTGGAAAATTTGTACCTTTTTTTGTTGAATTTTGTTTTAAACTGAAAATGTAACTATTATGCCAGTTGAATATTCCATAATTTTAGGTAAAAATTCATCTCTTTGGTTGAACATTTAGCCTTATTAAAAATTTAATTAAATTTTTGTTGAAAATTTATATTTTTTACTTGAAAATGCGACTTTTTTCGTTGAGCATTGATTGTTTTGCCTTAAAACTGAATTATTTTTATGTTTGCTCGTCAATTTATCTTTTTTAGTAAAAATTAATTTGTATTTGTTGAAAATTCAACTATTTCAGTTCAAGATTCGTAATTATAGTTTAAAATTCACTAGTTAGATTGAAAATTAATTCTTTTTCACTAAAAATGTAACTATTCCATGTTTTGCTGAAAATTCTTTTTTATTTAGTTCAAAATTCAACTATTTGGTTGAATATTTGTCTTCCTTAATTGAAAGTTCATGTCTTTTGTTGAAAAATGGTATTTTCTGGTAGAAAATTAATCTCTTTATTTGAAATTTATCTTATTGTTTAAAAATTAATCTTATTGGTTTAAAATTCAAGTACTCCAGATAAATATTCATAATTTTAGTTGAAAGTTCATCTTTTTCGCTTAAAATTGAACTAATTTATTTGAATATTCATTCATTTTATTGGAAAATTCATTTACTTTGCAATTTTTTGCTTTGTGAACGTCATGATAAAATAAGTGTTTGCGTTTAACGGAAAATATGAATATGTTACTTTTAGTTGACTGGGGAAATTGCAAACATGACCGTGAAAAACCGGGAAATGACCGCGAAGTTGAAATCGTCCACCGAATCGCCACCCTGTTGTTATTTTTTTTTACAGATTTTCTCAGTTTCAATGCAATTTCTTTTCCAGGAAATTAGTATATTTTTCGTTGCTTTTGAATTTGGGGGAGACACCATAACCACATTTAATTTCATCGGCTTACCCTTGTGCCTTGGGGGAATCACTCTGCACGTAATGCAGAAACTCTTATGGAACAAAAGAGAATCAAGTGAGAATGTGGAACTCGAGACGAATTCTCTGAGCGTTGATTCTAAATTCGAGGACGGAATTGAGACAGATCGTCCACTTCTCATGGAAAAATCAACATCCCTGACGAATTTGCTAAATTCGAATTTTAGCTCTGACGAAGAGGAGGAAATCAAGGATCCAAACTCTCCTAAATTTCTTTTCAAGGTTTTACAACACAGGGATCAATAATTTTTGTATACCTCGACTGAAAATCCGCGTTTTGTTTTTTTAAAACGAATTTTTTCATTACAAAGACCATTCCACTCACGTGATACTACTTTTTCATCTTCATTTTTTAAACGATAGATCTATTTTTAAAGGAAATTTGTTGCCATAATGTTTCAGTCATGACCGAATTTATGTAGACTTATATTCCTTGAAAGTCATTGTACATGCACACTTTATCCAAAGTTTTTGCTAGTCAAAGTCAAATGCGCCATGGATAAAATCAAAACTAAATGTGCAATGATCACAATGATTTTTTAATAAAAAATAAGTTGACGTAATAAGATACTAATTTTTGTTTATATGATGAAAGTTAAAATATCTTTCTCGGCTTGTTTATCATACTTTCTTTGAGCAACATCTTCTTATAATTACTGTTTCAATGATTAATTCACTTTTAAATAGAAAACGTAAACAGATTACCATTACTGAAGTATTTGTCGACCTATTGTGTATATATTTTATTCAAAGTCATTATTGTACCTCGTTTATTTAGAATTAAGAGTAAAATGTAGACAGAGAATGTCTACCTAATTTTAATCTAAAAAATTAATTGTAATAAGTCTCATTTTTATTTAAGATGTTTCCCGGTAGTCATAAATGCAATAACAATTGTCGTTTCTAACATATTATACACTTTTGTTATACTGTAATTTGTTTGTCTAAAAAAATGTAAATATGTAGAAATATTTATAACTAAACTTTATTACAGAGATGTAAAAATGTGCAATTATACGTAAATCTGCAAGTGTCGAGACTGAAGTAAAATCCTTGTCTCTCAGAGGAACAGAAGCTGCATAATATAATACGTTTAAGTTTTTCAGAACTGAATAGTTACACGATTTAAGGATTTATTTTTTTAGGTCTGTGATCGAATGGGAATGTATTTCGAGTAACTGAACGAATTATGCCTTGCCTGATTTTGTGAATGGATAAACTTTCTTATTTTTTAACAACCTCATATTGAGGCTACCTCAGTGTTTATTTTTGTGAAGTTGAAGCAAACTTAATACATTTTTGCACTGGTAAAATCACTTGGTTTTTCTTCTTTTGATTCCAAGATCCTCTTTTTCAGGATCTTTTAAAGGATGTGACATCACACATGGGAATAACATTTTTTTTAATGCTTGGAAAAAAGGAAATTATTGTGATTTTATTTTACTAGTAAAGTGTGCCACTTTTAAATCGATAGTTCTTGATCATTTTTTTTCAAAAATGAATTATTCGCGAACGGTTCATCGTAATTTAATAATTGAGTTATGAAAATTTTTATTGCAAAGTATAATTTACGCTAAAAAATTGTTTGGTGAAAAAAACATTTTCTTATTGATTAAATAATCGTTTGTTTTAAACATAGATAGATAGATAGATTTAAGTCCAACTTTCTACTCATAGTTAAATTTTGTGATCAAAAAGATGAATTTTCAAGCAAGCAGATTATTTTTATACTAAAAAAGATGAATTTTCAACAAAATAGATCAATTATCAACTAAAAAAAAATCGATTTTCAACCGAAAGTTGAACGGTTAAGTTTTCAGTTAAAAAGATTAATTTAAGAAAATAATATCAAAATAGTTCACTTTTCCACAAAACAGATGAATTTTTAACAAAAAGAATAAAGCTAAATGAAAAAAATATGATTTTTTAAAAATAATGTGGATCAACTTTGAGCCAAGATAAAGGAGAATAATTTTAAAATAAATTATTTTGAATAAAATTATTGCTTTTATCATATTGAGTACAATATAAAACGAATTTTCCACTAAGCTGATGAATGGTCATGAAAAAATGAATTTTTAATCAAGTGGTTCAACTTTCTACAATATATAGTCCATTTTTTAAATTAAAAAGATGAATTTTTAACCAAGAAAACTAATTTTCTGCTAAAAAGATGAATTTTCAACAAAAGAGATCCATTATCAACTAAAAAAATCGATTTTCACCCAAAAGTTGAAAGGCTAATTTTTCAGTTAAGAAGATTAATTTAAGAAAATAATAATATTATCAAAATAGTTCACTTTTCCACAAAACGGATGAATTTCTAACAAAAAGAATAAAGCTACACTAAAAAGAAAAAGATTTTTTTTTAATAACTTGGATCAACTTTCAGCCAAGAAATAGATCCATTATCAACTAAAAAAATTCGATTTTCAACCGAAAGTTGAATGGTTAAGTTTTCAGTTTAAATGATTAAGAAAAAAATAATATTATCAAAATAGTTCGCTTTTGCACAAAATATATAAATTCTCAATTAAAAGAATGAAGCATCATTAAAAATTTTTTTTCAATGAAGTGGATTAAGCACAATATGAAACGAATTTTGAAATGATAAATGCTCATAAAAGTGCATTTTTAATCATGCTATTCAACTTTTTACCAGGTATAATTATTTTTGTATCAAAAATATGAACTATCAACCAAAAAATTAATTTTTCAAACAAAAAGATGAATTTTTAACTGAACTAATGAAGCTTCAACACAAAAACAGAATTCTTAGTAAAATAGTTTAATCTTCAACTAAGTAAAGTGAAATTTTCAACCAAGAAGATTAAGTTTCTATCAAAAGTTCTTTTTTTTTAACAAATCGGTTCAAACATTCAACCTAGTAGTTGGATTTTAAACCAAAAAAGATGAATTTTCATTTTAAAAAATTTAGTAGTTGGTATCTAAAATAATGGAGATTTTTAATTTAAATACATTTTTTAAAATTAAAATTCATCTTTTTTGGTTTAAAGTTCAACTACTGGGTTGATTGTTGGAACAATTTTGTTAAAAAAAAGACCTTTTTTTGTAGAAAATTAATCTTCTTTGTTGAAAATTTCACTATACTTTGTTGAAGATTAAACTATCGCGTCCGAACGTAATCGACCAGTCTGTAGGTCAGAACGCGGTCACAAAAAATCAATAACTTTTGAACTACTACAAAATAAAATCATTTTTTTCACCCAAATTTTCGGAAGAGATTGTAGCTTTTATTGGCACTTGGAAGAATTCTTTCACAGGCGGAGAAGTTTAATTAATTTTCAATTGTTTAAAGCAAACGATTATTTAACCAATAAAAAAATGTTTTTTTTTTACCAAACAATTTTTTAGCGTAAAGTATACTTTGCAATAAAAATTTTCATAACTCAATTATTGAATTCCGATGAATCGTTCGCGAGCAATCCATTTTTGAAAAAAAAATTATTAAAAACTTTGATTTTCAATAACTTTAAAAAAAAATGTTTTGCAAAAATATTTTAGGGGAGTTATTTTGATATAAAAACGCATTGAAAACTCTATAAATTCATTGAAAATAGAACTATCGATTTAAAAGTGGCACAGTTGAGATATTTTGACCCCTCTGTAACCATTTTTTGAAGAATTCTTTTCCTTCCCGCTTTCAAGAAACTTCCCCTTTTTCTCATTTTTTCCTTAAAATTCGCACTAAATTAATAGAACCCAATATGAAAATTCAACTATTTTTCATTTAAAATTACTTCTTTTAAATTGAAATGTCTACTATTTTATTTTTGTTTCAGAATACTTCTGAACGAATCTTTTTGGTTGGAAATTCAAGTATTTGTTTGAAGATTTAACTATTTTGTTGAAAATTCATTCTTTTTATAGTTGACTATTAATTTTTTTAAACAGAGAATTGAAATATTCCATTTTTGGTTGAAAATTTATAGTTTTAGTTCAAATTCAATAAATTGGTTGATGATGGATGCAATTTTTTTTGTTATTTCGTAATTTTTAGCAGAAAAATAATTTTTTTGATTAACAATTTATCTGACTTCGTAAATTTAACTATTTTGTTGAAAATTCGTTTTATTTGCGGTGAAAAATTAAATGTTTAAACCAGAAATTAAACTGATCCATTATATCTTGAAAATTGCTCGTTTTTACTTGAAAATGCAACTGTTTTGTTGAAAATTAATTTTTTTAACCGAAAATTAAACAGTTCCATTATATGTTGAAAATTAAAAAATTTATGTATATAATAGTAAATTCATCATTTTTGGTAGAAAATTAATCTTCTTGATTGAAAAGTCAACAAACATGGTTAAAATTTTAAATACTTTGTTTAAAATTCATTTTTTCAGTTGACGATCCATATCTGAGGAATAAAAGTCACCTTTTTTTCTTGTTGAAAATTCATTTTTTTTCGCTAAAAAATTAACTATTCTATTTTTAATCGAAAATTTAACTATTTGGTTGAAAATGTATGCACATATTTTGTAGAAGATTTGTATTTTTTTGGTAGATGATTTTTTTCTTCATTGAAAATTCAACTGCTTAATCAAAAAATAATTTCATTACTTGAAATTCCATCTATTCGATTAAAAATTTATCTATTTGTTGAAAATTCGTTTTCTTTTTGTTTGAAAATCAATTTTTTGAACTGCAAATTTAGCTATTCCATTTTTGGTTAAAAATTCTTTTATTGTGGTAGAAAATTCAACAATTATGGTGAAAATAAACTTTTTGGTAAAAATTCAACCCTTGCAGAAAATTTGCTTTTTTCTCTTCAAAATTCAACAATTTGGTTGAAATGTTTTTTCTTGATTAAAAATCTTTCTTGTTTGAAATTCTTTTCTTTTGTTAGAATATTATCGCTTTTGGTTAAAAATAATCGGTTTTGTGTTGAGGATTCAACTATTTTGTTGAAAATTCGAATTATTTAGTAAAATTCATCTGTTTTTATATAAAATTAACATCTTTCTTGTTTGAAATATCAACTCTATTATATTTTTTTAGAATTAATATTTTTCCTTAAATTCGACCGATTTTTATTTAAAATGACTTTTTTTTTGTTTCTTAAAATATCAAATATTATATTATTCGTCGAAAACTAAACTTTTTTGATTGAAAATACATCTACTTTGTTTAAAGTTGAACTACTTTGTTGAAAAGTAATATTATTTATCAAAAATTTAGCTGTTTTGTTGAAGATTCGTCGTTATGGGTAAAAATTTCGTCCTTTAATTAAATTTTGAATTCATCTTCTTTCTTTGAAAATTCAACATCTTATGTTATTTAGTTAAAAAATCATTTTATTATTTGAAGATCCATCTCTTTAATTAAAAATCTAACTATTTTGTTGAAAATCTGTTTTATTTTTTGTTCAAAATCAATTTTTGTAACTGAAAATTTAACTGTTCTACTTTTAGATGAAAATGAACTTTTTTGGTTAACAAATTGAACTTATTGTAACGTATTGTGGTAAAATTTGTCTTTTTGGATGAAAAATTTAACTTTTTTTTTGTTTGAAAATTATATTAGTTTGATAGAAAATTTAACAATTTGGCAAAAAATTAATTTTTTTGGTAAAAAATTCAACTCCTTTGTAGAGAAGTATGCTCGTTGAATTAAAAATCTTTTTGGTTAAAAATTCAAATCTTTTGGCAGAAATATAATTTTTCTTTTTTTTTTGGTTAAAAATTAATCTGTTTTTTATTTTAAATTAAATTTCACTTTTGGTTGAAATGTCAACTATTATATATTTTTAGTTGAGAATTAATCTGTTTTGCTTGAAAACAAAACTAATGCTTGTTGGTTGATAATTCAACGGTTCTGTGTACAAGTCATCGTTTTTTTTTTTAAATTAGACTATTTTCTTAAAAATTCATTTTTTTTATATAGAAAATTCGTCCTTCTTGACTTAGATTCATATTTTTTGGTAAAAAGTTATTTGGTTCAAAATTCGTCTTTGGCTTCAAGATTCAACTATTTATTTCAAAATGAAACTGTTTTTGTTCGAAAAATCGACAAGTTAGTTGAAAATTAATCGTTATTTGTTTAGAATTCAACTATTTTGTTGAAAATGCATTTTATCTCGATATAGAATTCAATATGATATCCTACACATTTATATTTAAAAGAATGTATTCTCCAATTATGCTCTTATTTTCGCGAAAAATCACTCTATTCTGTGAAGTCTGTTGAAATATTATGATTGTAAATATTTTTTTATTTTAGATGTTTATCAAATTAAATCGAGGAAAAAATGTTGACCTAGCTGCCCGGTAATTTTTTCAGATTAAGGCCAAAAGAAAAATAATAAAACATGATGAAACATACAATGCGATATATTTCAAAAAGAAATAAGTTTTTTCAATTTCGATACATATAATGGCCAAAAAATTCACACTATCTCGTCACAGTCTTTTGAAAAAATCAAGACAATCCTTTGGTAACGTGCACACAAAAAAGTGTCGCAGTGACTTTATCATTCAAATAGTGAAAAATTGCATTGATTCAAGCGCAAAAAAAATCATTTAAAAAATACCTTCAATTTGACAGATTTATCCGAAATCTGTAAAAAAATTGAGGCTCACATCAATCGAAACCTATAAGTTTCAAATGTATTAGCACTTCCACTACTTTCTTTAAATTCTACTTACACAATGCTTTCTAAAATATACATCTACCTAGTATTCGAAAAAAGTATAATCGTCGATTAGGATTCAATAATTCAAACATTTCATTTGGCACCAATTAATCAATAATTGTCTATCTAATTTAATTCGAATAGATAATAAAATAAGGAACCAAAAAAATCGAATATGAAAGCAATACAATCAAAAAATTGTCCAATTCATTTCGCAGTCAATTGGAAATCAGTCACTAGAAAGTTACGAAACTTTAATGGATTTTTCTATCACGTTTATCCTGGATTTTGACTCAATTTAAATTTTAAAATGGAGGTAAATTTGATTAAAATTTTCAGCAGGTACCCTCCAATTTTTCATTCAGTCTAAGCAGAGCTTTTCTCGTCTACTTGGAAATATGTGTCGATGTGGACATCATAAAATAATAAATAATAATTTACCGTAAGATGCCATTTACAGCTATTTCACATTTAATACAAGGCAAATCAATGGGGGGGCTCGAAAATTGTAATCGTTCGCCGTTGCCTACTTATTTTGTCTATAAGAATTACTTTTCTTCGATTTTGCTTCGATTCTGTCCTCCAATTTGTGGATCAAATCGTCCAGGTCGCTCTGAAAAAAAAAAAGTTTGATTATTAATTTTTTATTGTCTATAAGATTCAAGATATTCCAAGGGCCGATCCCGAGAGGGGCGTCGGGGCGCTCGCCCCCTTAGATTTATGGAACCAGATTGAACTTTTCAAGTGAAAATATTGCGTTTTCAACAAGAAAGATGAATTTTTCACCAAATGGTTGATTTTTCAACAAAAAGATTCATTTTCTACCAAAAAAGACATTTTTTCGTTTAAAAAAATTAATGTTCAATCAACCAAAGTGATTTTCAACCAAAAAGATCAATTTTCAAACAAAACAAAGTAAGAACAAAATTTCAACCAATTAGTATAATTTTGAACTAAAAAGACACATTTTCCAGCAAAAATCAAATTGTTAAATTTCCAGTTAAAAAATAGACTAATTTTTCACAAAAAATGACAAATTTTCTAGCCAAGTGGTTAAGTTTCAATTAAAATGATGCATTTTCAACTATTATCAATGAATTTTAAACTTAAAGATGAATTTTCAACAAAAGAGTTTAACTGTCAACCAAGTAGTTTTATTTTCAACAAAAAAGATGAATTTTCTACCAAAAAATAGGATTTTTAACAAAATAGTTAAATTTTGAGTTAATTAAAAAACTTAATTAAAAAAAAAATCAACCAAAATGATGCATAAATTAAAAAAATACATAAATTTGTAACGAAATAGTTGAATTTTTAACTAAAAAAGATCAGTTTCCCAAATAATCTAATAGTTAAATTATCAGTTGAAAAATAATCATTTTCAAAAAAAATATTCAAGCTAAGTTATTAATTTTCAACTAAAAAGATAAATCTTCAACTGGATTAGATACGTTTTAAACCAAAAAGATTAATTTTTAATAAGCGAGTTTAACTTTTAAACACGTAATGTTATTTGAAACCATAAAGATGAATTTTCAACTAAAATTATGAACACATATTTAGATGGAGTACTTGAATTTTCAAACAAAGAGATGAATTTTCAAAATTCAACTCAACTAAAAGTAGAATAGTTCAATTTTTGTTGAAAAAAAATTGCAACAAAACTGTCAATTTTCAAACAAAAAGATGAATTTACATCCAAGAAGATTAATTTCTACAAAAAAACGAATTTTCAAATGAAAAAGTGAATTAAAATTTGAAGTTACATTTTTATTGAAAAAATTCTATATTCAACCAAAGAGATGATTTTTTAAATAATATGATGGAATATTTAACTGGAATAGTTACATTCTCAGTTTTGAAGAAATTATTTTTTACCAACAAAGAAAAAACAAAGTTTTAACTGGAATCGTTAAACTTTCAGTAACAATAAATTAATTTTTAGCCAAAGAAAAAACGAATTTTTAACCAAATAGCTTATTTTTTAACAAAAGAGTTTACCTTTCCAACAAGTAATTAAATTTCCATACCGAAAAAGATGAATTCTGAACAAAAACTATATCAGTTGATATTTAAATAAAAAAACATTAAAATTTTTAATAAAAAAAACCACTGAATTCTATGAACGAAAAAAAATAATATTTTAGAAAACAGATGAATTTTCTGACAAAATGATGAATTTTCAAAACAAAAAGAAACATTTTCTATCAAAAATAGTTCAATTTTCAACTTGAATATATAAAGTATCATCATGAAAATTAATTGTCAATCAAATACTTAAATTTTAATTGAATCAAATTAGTTTATAACCCAAAAGTGAAATTTTCAACAAAATAGTTGCATTTTTAAAATAAAAAATAATATTTTACCCAAACATGGAATATGTAGTTAAATTTTAATTAAAAGAATTAATTTTTAATAGAAAAAAAATATTCTACAAAATAGTGGAATTTTTTACCACATACTTGAACTTTCTAAAAAATATTGAATTTCTAAAACAAAACGAAGAATTTTCTATACAAAACAGTTGAATTCTCAACTCGAAAATATGAATTTAAAAAAAAAAGTTCAAATTAGACCAACTTTCTATCAAGCAGTTGAATTTCAAACCCAACAATATGAATTCTTAACAAAAAAGTTCATTTTCAACCCAACAGATATGAATTTTCAACAAAAAAATGACTTTTTAATAAAGTAGTTCAACGTTCAATCAAGTAGTTAAATTTTCGACCAAATTGTTGGATTTTCAAGCCGATAAGACGAATTTTCTATCAAACAGTTAATTATTCAACCAAAAAATATGAAATCCTGATAAAAAAGATCATTTTCAACTAAAATGATGAATTTTCAACAACGAAAAATGATTTTTTAATAAAGTAGTTCATCTTACAATCAAGGAGTCAAATTTTCTACCAAATTGATGAATTTTCAAACCGATAAGACGAATTTTCTATCAAACAGTTGATTTTTCAACCAAAAAATATTAATTCTTAATAAAAAAGTTAATGTTCAACTAAAATTATAAATGTTCAACAACGAAAAATGACTTTTTAATAAAGTAGTTCAACGTTCAATCAAGGAGTTAAATTTTCGACCAAATTGTTGGATTTTCAAGCCGATACGACGAATTTTCTATCAAACAGTTAATTTTTCAACCAAAAAATATGAAATCCTGATAAAAAAGACCATTTTCAACTAAAATGATGAATTTTCAACAACGAAAAATGATTTTTTAATAAAGTAGTTCATCTTACAACCAAGCAGTTAAATTTTCTACCAAATTGATGAATTTTCAAACCGATAAGACGAATTTTCTATCAAACAGTTAATTTTTCAACCAAAAAATATGAATTCTTAATAAAAAAGTTAATTTTCAACTAAAATGATAAATATTCAACAACGAAAAATGACTTTTTAATAAAGTAGTTCAACGTTCAACCAAGGAGTTAAATTTTCTACCAAATTGTTAAATTTTTAAACTGTCAAGAGCAATTTTTTATCAAACAGTTGATTTTTCAACCCAAAAATATGAATCCTTTACAAAAAATCTAATTTTCAACCAAATAGATATGAATTTTCAACAAGAAATTACCTTTTAATAAAGTAGCTCAACTTTTAACCAAAAAATTAAATTTTTTATCAAACAGTTAATTTTTCAACCAAAAAATATGAATTCTTAATAAAAATGTTAATTTTCAACAACGAAGAATGATTTTTTAATAAAGTATTTCAACCAAGGAGTTAAATTTTCGACCAAATTGTTGAATTTTCAAACCGATAAGACCAATTTTCTATGAAATAGTTGATTTTTCAACCCAAAAATATGAATTTTTAACAAATATAGAAAAATCGTGCCCCCCCCCCCCAGAATTTACGCAATTTATGCGAAAAATGTTGCGGATCAGGCCTTGGGATATTCTGGAAATTAGAAATGACTTGAAAACTAAATTTACCTCGCTGTATGTGATCATTAGAAGGCAATTTTTCAAGAGATGTTTTTTCCTCGTCAAAAGCTGAATCCCATGGGGAAGGCAATACATGCCATCATCTAGTGAATTGCTAACCAAAGAAACAAACAAACTAGCCCGGCAAGTTTCGCACTCGAAATCGCCATCCTCTTCTTTGATTTTTTTGCCCTTTCCTCGTTTTCCGCTTTCCGGCGTTGGCAATTTTTCCGTATTTGTTAGCCCCAGACTCTTCAACTGTCTGCGATAATCAATTTCCCTTTCACAGACTCTCTTCACTGTTGGCAAGATCTGAAAAAGTAAATTACAAAATAGCTCAGTTTCTTTTTCATATCTTACAGGTAGTTTTTTAATGGCTTAGTTTTGTATTTTTCCCGAAAATCGGCAAAAACTGGGAACTGAGATTGCATCTGTTTTTGATGGGGAATTTTCCAAATTTTTTAAAAGAAAAATCTGTCCACACACTTAAAATATCGAAATTGTTTAATTGTTAACTTTTGCAATTATATAATCACAATTTAGAGAATTAAAGGTCGAATTAAAAAAAAATTTGATAAAAAACGTTTGAGTTGATCAGCAGTAAATATAAATTAATTAATGATTTTTTTAACTGAGCAGTGCTTCGAGTATTGAAAATTTAACAAAGAACAGATTTCAACGTTGAAAATTGAAACATTATAAACTATTTTCAATTTCAAAATAATTTAAAATTATTAGATTCACAATATTCGACAATACTTGACTGTTCATTTAAAATGAGCAATTATGAACAACTTGAAACTGAATAATAATTATAACTTTTTATTACCAGCATTTGTATTTAGTTGGAAGAGAGGAAATTTTGGTTTTAAATTTTTTCGGAGTTGGAAGAGACCCTTCTTTATTTTTCTAATTTTTATTAAGTTGAAAGGCACGCAATTTTAGTTATTAATTTTTTTTCTAAATTGGAAGAAACCTTTTGTTTATTTTTTTTTTTTCATTCAGTTTAAGGGAAGAATGATTTATTTTCCATTTTTATTTTCTGAATTAGAAGAGGTAATTTCTTTCTTATTACATTTTTTATTATTTTTTATTTATTATTTATTTACTAATGATTGTTTCTGAATTGGAAGAGGCGAGTTTTGGTCTTTTTTGGAATTTTGATAGAGGGATTTTCAATTAGTTTCTGAATTTGAAAAGAATAATTTTCCTTTTTAAACATTTTTATTAAGTAGGAAACTTAGAAGCGAGGAAATTTCGATTTTAATTTTTTGCTGAATAGGAGGAGGGACTTCTTTTCTGATTTGTATTGGGTTTAAAGGGAGGAAAATTTTTATTTCTAATTCTTCATGAATTGGAAGGTTAATTTTTTATTTCTAATATTTTTATTGAGTTTTAGGGAGAAAATTTGGAATTTCAATTATTGATGAATTGAAAGAGACCCTTTCTTATTTTTATAATTTTTATTCAGTTGGAAGGGATAAGATTTTCGTTATTGTTATTTTTTTTCAATTGGAAGAGACCTTTTTTTCATTGAGTTGAAGGGAAGGTTTTTTAACAACATTTTTTTTCTGAATTGAAAGATGGAAATTTTGTATTTTTAGCATTTTCATTGAATTGGGAGGAATGGAATTACGGTTATTAATTATTTTAAAAATTGGAGGAGGGACAATTTATACTTTAAATTTTTTTTCTGAACTGAAGAGGTACTTCTTTTGTTTTCAATCTTTTTATTGAGTTGGAAGGAATGAAATTTTGGTTTTGAAATCCTTCTGCATTGGAAGAGGCCCTATTTTTATTTTTATTGAATTAGCAGGGATGAAATTTTGGTTATTTTTTATGTACTGGTTCAAATAAATAATTTGCTATTATCAAATTCATTCTACATTGAAAGAGACAATTTTTTATTTATAACACTTTTATTTAGTTAAAAAGGAAGGGAATTTTGGTTATCAAATTTTTCTTAACTAAAGAGATTTTTGTTTTGAACTTTTTTAATGAGTTGGAAGGGATGAAATTTTGGTGTCAATATTTTTCTGCAATTGGAAGAGGCCATTTTGTTTATTTGAACTTTTTTTATTAAGTCTAAGCGAAGAATGTTGTATTAAAAAGTGTTTTCTACATTGGAAGATGAAACTTCTCTATTTTTAAGGAAGGTAATTTTGAGTTTCAATTTTTTTTTATTTGGAAGATCAATTTTTTTAGATCAAGCCTTTCTATCCAATTGGAAGGGAGAAAATTTTGATTAAACATTTTTTCTCGGGTGGAAGAGGATCTTTTTTAATTTTCATCATTTTCATTGAGTTAGAAGGCATGAAATTTTGATTTTTTTTTTCTAAATTCGAATAGACCTTTTTTTATCATATTTATTGAGATGGAAAGGATGAAATTTTCGTTTTCAATGTTCTCTGAATTGGGAGAGTCCATTTTTTATTTTAAACATTTTTACTGAGTTGAAAGGGATAATATTTTGGTTTAAAAAATTTTCTGAACTCAAAAAGGTCCTATTTTTATTTTTATAATTTTTATTGAAATTTGAAATTTTATGAAAAATGCCTGTCAACCCAGGCATGACTGGAATTTTTTTCTTCTGAATAAAACTGCCCACCTGAATAAATAAATAAAGTATTCACCTGTTTCAGAATTTCTACGTGAGATCTTGTGTCATTGATAAGGCTGAAGAGCAATCTTTCGAAAGAAAATATTGATGGTTCGCAACTGTCGTGTATATCCTAAAATAAAAAAAAAAGAAGGATTAAATTCCAATTAACGAATACCTAAAATAGATAAATTTGAGATATATATATATATATATATTTTTTTTAAGGAAATGAACGGACCTGAAAAACTTGTTCGGCAGTTTCGAGCCAAGAGGACTGTGCAAAATAGACGCTTTCTGAAACGACATAACCAGTGCAAATACTCGATGTGAAAGCTTTAGGAAAAACGACGATAAATTGTCCAGGTTCCTGGACTGTTTGACACAAGGGAACGTCGTTTTTCACGAGCATTTCCGGAGGCACCATGGCAGTATCAGAAGGCAGCCAAATTTTTTTATTTTTGCAATAACGCGGCACCATTTTCGAGAGAGCATTTCTGAAATTGTTGCTATGCTCATCAGGAATCCCGTACCAAATTTTTTTCGCTCCAGTGTGCAAATATTCGATCCAGGGAAGTCCATGAGGATCTCGATACCAGCAGCAAGCACTAAAAAGCATTCCAACGTGCAGAGTCGGTACGGTCACACCTGGAAAGAAAAATTAAATTAATTGAAAATGACTTTCCTACTAATTTAAAAAAAACGTCAGAACTTTCAGGGTGACCGTTTTAATTAAAGAACAAACTTCCCGGTCATTTCCCAGTTTTTCCCTGGTTTTGCAAATATTTTTCCCGGTCAATAAAATATAAAAAATCGAAATCTAAAGCTAAACAGCAAAAGTACAAGTAATACAAAATAAACAACAAACTAAAGCATCAGTTTTTAAATTCAAAAATTTTATATGGAATTGCTCAATAATTTAAACGTATAAAATGGAAGGACTAACACTTTTCAACTGAATAATTTCAAGTTTAATGAATTTAAACTGCAAAATTTAGAATTTTTAACATTCATAAATTATAGAGTTCAAAGAGTTAGATTAAGTTCCAAAAATATAAATCCAGGTTAACATTTTCAATATTTTAAATTAAATAATAAATCAATGAACTTTAAAAATGGTGAAAATTATATTATTCAGTTATTTTAAGCCAATAAATATTTTAAAAATTACATTTTTTCAACTTAAAAATTCTTAAATTAGAATTTAAATTATTTTTATTTTAAATAGTTTAAGCATCCTTGAAAAACTTTAAAATTTTATTTCAAAATCTTAAGAAATCTAGAAGTAGTTTTAAATTTTTTCAAATTTACCTTTATTTTTTAAATTTTTTCAAAACTTCTCAGTAACATGAAAAATTAATTGAGTTTGTCCTACAAATTTTAAAAAATCCTGCGAATTAAAAAAAATCTCCTTAAAATTTGGATTTCTAAATAACAATTGAACACTACTTATTTTAAGAGATATTTAGAAGTTTGAAAAAGATTAAAAATTAATGTAGCACTTGAAATGATTTCAAATCACTTTAACGAAGTATGTTTACCGAAAAAATTTGGTTACACGTACCGAAATTTTGTTGCAAATACTCACAACCTAATTTAAAACAAAATGTAGATTTTTGCGGGTTACAAAAAATTTAGAAGCTTTTTAAGAATAATGAAAGGCTCCAAACGAATAAAAACTTTTTCTTAAAATTCCTAGGAAAATTGAAAATGATTCTTCATTTTGAAAAATTACTTTAACAGAATATTCAAAAAGATTTTAAGAGAATTCCAATATTATTAGAAACGACCCAGGATGAATTTTAAGATTTTTTTTTAATTTTTAAGATTTTCTAAAAATGGTAGGAAAAATTTTATTCAATTTAAAATATGTTTAGAAGTTCTGATTTTTTTTTCAAAAACTTCTTTTAAATTACTTGATATCATTTTAAGTTTTTAATTAATTTTGACTCGTTTCAAAACTTCTAAATATCTCTTAAAATTACTCAAATTTTTCTAAAAATAATACGTGTTCAATTATTATTTATACATAAAAATTCAACAATTTCGCTCATAAACTAAACATTTTATTAAGTAGAACAATACAAATTGTAATGTTAAAAGCTTTTCGAACTTTTGACGTTTCAAAGCTTTCTATGTCAAACATTTAAGTTTCAAATTGTTCACTTTTAAATATTCAGCTTCAATTTATGTTAAATTAAATGGTTTAAAAATGAAATAATTTAGACTGAAACAATATTTTTAATTTATTAAAAGCCTTTAATTACGAATTAATTACGAACCTGGAAATTCTTTAACTTTCAACGGATTTAGAATCGTTTTATCAAATCAATCATTTTAGTTTTTAATACTTAAAGTAGCGATCCGTTTTAAAAATTATTTATTTATATTTACAGTTGATAAAATAAAACTTTTTTTTATAAAAAATTTGCAACTTTAAACATTTTTAATTATTTAAGTCTTCAATATTGCACGTTAAAATTCTTTAAATTAAAAATATAAGCTTAAAAATAAAAGTTTTAAATTGAACATTTTTCAGGTAAAATATTGTCGAATTACGCATTATAAACCGAATTATATCATAATTTAAAAAAATCAATTGAACCAATTATTTAAAAAACTGTTGAAATCGAATTTGGACAGATTTTTCTTCTGAAAACTTGTCAAATTCCCGGTCCCGAAATAAATTCACTGTCATTTCCCGGTTTTTCCCGGTCTCAGAAAATTCCTGGTCATTTCCAGGTCCAGCGGCCACCCTGATTTTATCAGATAGATTATTTTAAATTTTAGATGATAGATATTAGATATAGATATTATAGATTATTTAAATTAAATTTATTTTAAATATCCAAATACTGAAAAAAATTCGCTAACAATCCCAAATTTTTTCCAGGTATCTAAAATTTTGTTCAGAAAATCCATACAATTTTTTGCGCGTTTATTATAAATATTTTTTTTTCATTTTTGGTAAATATATAAAAATAGTACTATTAATATGCAAAATTAAATAACTGTTCTTTCATTTTAAAAAGTAACTAATTTTGTTAATTCAAAGAGGATTGAAATAAATAATACTAAAGAAATAATCATTTCTTCAATTCGTCTCTAAAGATCATGAATTTGAATAATAATTCAGTGCATATTTAAGTAAAACTAATGTGGATTGTGGAAATTATATAAATTTAATTTAAAACGCTTCCAATACCTAACTTTTCAAATCAAAATATGGACTTTTCAACAATATAGATGAATTTTTATCCAAATAGTTGAATTTACAGTCAAATGGATGAATTTTATACAATAAAGACGATTTTTCAACCAAACAGTTGAATTTTGAACTAAAAATGATCAATTTTGAACCAAAAATGGAACAGTTTAGTTTTCAGTTTATAAAATTAATTCAGGACCATGAAAAAAATAATTTGTAACCAAATGATTAAATTTTAAACCAAAAGGGTGAATTTATAAACAAGAAGATTAAATTTCTGCCAAGAAAAGATGATTTTTTAGCAAATTACATGAACTTTGAACCAAAACGATGGAATATCCAAGAGAAAATAGTTACATTTTCAGTTTAAAACAAAATTAATTTCCACCTAAAACAAATTTTGAACAGAAAATTTTATTTTTAACCAAAAAGTTGCATTTTGAATAAAAAAAGGAAATTTCAAACCATTTTTTTTTTTGCCAAAAATACGAATTTTTAACTAAAAAAGGTCAATTTTCATCCAAAAGGGGAAAAGTTACATTTTCAGTAAAAACAATTAATTTAAAAAAACTAATTTTCAACAAAATAGTTACATTTTCAATCAAAGAGATGGCTTTTAAATTAAAATTATGAATCTTTGACCCATAAAAAATTTAACAAAATTGCCTTACTTTAAGCCAAGTTTGGTTAAATTTACATCCAAAAAAGATGAATTCTCAACAAAAAAATGTAATAGTTGATATTTAAACTAAAACAGATTTTAATTTTTCAGTCAATAGAGAGAACAAATATCAACCAAGTGTTGAATTTTTAAGAAAAAAAATGAATTTTCAACCAAGAAGATAAAATTGCTATCAAAAAGGGTGAATTTTCAACAAAATACATGAATGTCCAATCAGTCAATCCAAAAACTTGATAGTTCATAACTGGAAGAACACATAATTTAATGTATAATCAAAAAGAATTAAATTCAACCAAAAGAGTGAGTTTCCAAAAAAATAGTTTAGCTACAAAAAAAATTTTTTGTTTAACTAAATTGTTGAATTTTGAGCTAAAAAGAAGAATTTTCTACAAAACAGTTAAATTTTCAACCCGAAAATATCAATTTAAAAACAAAAATTAATTTTTAACCAAACAGATGAATTTCAACCCAAATAGTTAAATTTTCAAACCAAAAAGACTAATTTCCAACGAACTATTTAAATCCAGCTATAAAAGACTACTTTTACGAATAAAAAAACATTGTTTTTAAATTTTATATTACGAATCTCTGGCTTTGAAAAAAATGCCCTGAATTTCCAGGTTTTCCAGGTGAGTAGACACCCAGGGTAATTTATAATTCTTTTTCAAATTTCCATGTCCTAACTTAGAATTTTAATTCTTTTCGAAAATTTCCCGTTCAATGTTAGAATTTTTGCAGTCAAGAAGGAAAAAAAAGTTAATACAAATTGTCGAACTTTGAAGCCAAAAGACGAATTTTCTGTAAAACAGTTGAATTTTCAACCCAAAAAAATGAAATTTGAATAAAAAGTTAACTTTTAACAAACAAAAAAAAAGAAAAACCAAAAGAATTAGTTTTCTACTAGAAAGGGGTATTTTCCAATAATGGAAAAGTTTCATTTAGTTCATAAAAAACTTATATCAAACCAGAATTTTTAACTAAAATGGTGCATTTTCAATTGACATATTTGAATTTTTAGTTACCAAATTAATTTTTAACCAAATATTTCAACTTTCAAACAAAGAAATTAATTTTCTACTAAAATACTACATTTTTAAATGGAATAGTTGAATTTTCAGTTAACAAAATAAATTTTTAACTGGAATAGTGGAATCTTAAGTCAATGAAATTAATTTTGAACAAAAATAGTTCAACTTTTAACCATATATTTGAATTTTCAACTGGAAAAGTTGAATTTTTATTTAACAAAATGAATTTTGAACTGGAACAGTTTGAATTTTTAATTTAAAAAATGAATATTCAACTGGAATAGTTTAATTTTTAGTTAATAAAATCAATTTTCAACTGGAATAGTGATTTTTTTAGTTAACTAAATTAATTTTCAACAAAATAGTTCCACTTTCAACCAAAGAGATGAATTTTCAACTAAAATAATACACTTTTAACTAGAATAGTTGAATTTTCTGTTAACAAAATTAATTTACAACTGCAATATTGGAATCTTTAGTTAATAAACTTAATTAT
>NC_046663.1:64158486-64191855 GCF_010883055.1 Belonocnema kinseyi | reverse complement strand
CTAAAATAATACATTTTAAACTGGAATAGTTGAATTTTCTGTTAACAAAATGAATGTTCAACTGCAATAGTGGAATCTTTATTCAAAAAAATTAATTTTTATCAAAGTAGTTCAACTATAAACCAAATAAATGATTGTTCAACTGGAATAGTTGAATTTTTCGTTAACAAAATTAATTTTTAACTGGAATAGTGATTTTTTTAGTTAACCAAATTAATTTTCAACAAAATAGTTCCACTTTCAACTGTAAAAGTTGAATTTTTAGTTTAAAAATGAATTTTTAACTGGAATGGTTGAATTTTTAGTTAACAAAATGAAGTTGCAACTGGAACAGTTGAATTTTTAGTTTACAAAATTAATTTTCAACAAAATAGTTAACATTTCAACGAAAGAGATGAATTCTCACCTGAAATGCTGAACTTTCAACTGAAATAGTTAAATTTTTAGTTACCAAACGTAATTTTTAAAGAAAAAAAAAATCAATCAAATAGATGAATTTTCAACTAAAATAATGAATATTCATTAGAAAATGATTTTTCAACAAACTGCTTCAACCTTCAAACAAATTGTTCAAATATTTTCAAACAAAAAAGATGAATTTCCAACGAATAATATTAGACATGTCAACAATTGTTTTAAAAATCCCGGTCACTGAATCCAATTTCCCATTAATTCCGGTAAACTTACCCATCAAGGGACCCATAGCTCGCAGCACAGACCCAGCATTATTAGTCAGAACCTTTAAATTCCAAGGATGTCTCGCACAAGGACTATTCTTAGCAACAGAGAATCCAAATCCCCTCCCGCTGGAATCAATACTAGCAGCGTGAACACAAACATGTCGTTTCTTCTCAGCCACATGCTTCCAAAAAGCCGCCTCAACTTCCGAAGCTGACGCTCCTTCAGCCTCATTGCCTGATCTCTGATTCTCCGAGAACCACATTCTCTGGGTGTTCCTGGCGATTCGATAGAAGGCATTCAGAGGCATATTTCTTCCCTTGACAATACACTCTTCAATTTCATCAGAACTGTCCTCATCCTCCTCCTCCTCGTTGTCATTCGACTGAGCTTCCAATCTCCGCAATGCTTTGGCTTCCCGGGTCTTCCATTCCGACTCAACTTCCTCAAAGAGCTTGTCTCGCTCCGCCTGGGAGAGTGTATCATATGGCAATAAATACTTGCAGTAGATATCGTCCAACTTGGTGACACGATCCTGAGCTGACCTGGGAATTTTCATACCATCTGACACTTTCTGCCACTTTTTCTTCTCGATCACTTCCTTCAAGCCACCGAGGCTTTGGACTGTTTGGTACAAATGGGGAAGGTCGATTTCCATTCCTCCGATCCAGGGCGGATGATTCAGGGTTATACTCTGGGTGGCTAGGTATTTTCTGATAGCCATCATTTCTTTGACGTTGGGTCCCCATCTGTGGAGCATCCGATGGACGTATTGATTGTAAGCTGTGAATCGCATATCGTCGGAGACTTTGCATTCGGGTTTGAAGTTTCCAGGAGGAACGACACGACAGATACCGAATTTTTCGGCGATGGGTCGAATTTTATCGATGTACTCGAGAGGATCCTGAAAATCTTTCTCGGTTGGGTGGAAGGTCGGAGCTTCTACGAGACGAGCCTCTTCGTTTGGATCTTTTGTTCCTGGGAAGGTTGTTGCGTTTGTTGGTGAACAGATTTCAAGAATTTTCTGCTTCGACTTTCCTTGGGACCTAGTCAGAATGATAATGAGGATTACTCGTATGTTGAAACATTATTTTACATTTTCTAATATTAAATGATATAAACCTTAATTACATTTTTTTAAATATTTGGATACTTAAAATTTTATTTATTCTGAACTAGCATAAATAGCTCATATGCTTTAATTTAAAGCAGGATAAATGTGAATTTATAATCATAAATTAAAATAAATATTTAAATAATTACACCAACTTTTATACCATTTTCATTTAAATTTATATTTTAATCTGCTTTCACTAATCTGTAACTTTTATTTTGAAGGAAAACAGAAGAATGGAAGATTAATAAATTATTTTAAATAAAATTGACGTAGATACCAAACTGTTTTAAATTTCTAAGATTTAAAGTCGAAATGTAATTCTCTTTCAACAAAATAGTGGAATTTTCAACACAAAAAGTAGAATTCTCAGCCAAATAGTTAAATTTGCAAGCCAAACAGATGAATGTTTAGAAGACAGATGAAATTGCAATATTAAAAAAAAATATATTTTCAACTCAGAAAGATGATTATTGAACCAAAAAAAAAAATTCTATCCAGAAAGACGAATTTTTACAAAACTGTTGAAGTTCGAACCAAAAAAGATAAACTTAACAAAATAGTTGAATTTTCAATACAATAATTAAATTTTTTAACAAAATACTTGAGTTTTCAAATAATAATCCAATTTCCCAGACAAAAATACGAATCTTTTAGAATTAAATTAAATTTTTCTACCGGAAAGTTTGGATTTTAAACAAAAAAGTTTTTTTCAACCAAGAAAGATGATTTTTTTACCAAAAAGATGAATTTTCTACCCAGAAAGACGAATTTTTAACAAAACAGTTGAATTTTCTTTGAAAAAAGATCACCTTATCAAAATAGTTTAATTTTCAATACAATAATTAGAATTTTAACAAAGTAGTTGAATTTTCGACTAAGCAGTTGAATTTTCCAGTCAAAAAGACGAATATTTTAGAAAACAATTGAATTTTCCAATCGGAAAGTTGAATTTTAAACAATAAAGTTTTTTCCAACCAAAGAAGATGATTTTTAAACCAAAGCAGCTGAATTTTTCATCCAGAAAGACGAATTTTTAACAATACACTGAAATTTTGGACAACAAAAGATGACCCTAACAAAATAGTCGAATTTTCAACAAAATAATTAAATTTGTAACAAAACAGTCATAGTTGAAGTTTCAATAAAATAATTAAATTTTTAATAAAATAGTTCGATTTTTAACACAGTATTTTAACTTCATAATTGAATTTTGCAGCCCAAAAGATGAATATTTCAGAAGATAATTGAATTTTCCAACCGGCAAGTTGAATTTTAAACAAAAAAGTTTTTTTTTCAACCAAGAAAGATGATTTTTCAACCAAAAAAGATTAATTTTCCATACAGAAAGACTAATTTTTAACAACTTATTTTAACTTTTCACGAAAAAATATGACCCTAACATAATAGTTGAATTTTTAACTAAATAATTTAATTTTCAAGCCGCAAAGACCAATCTTTCAGAAGAATACTTAATTTTCAAAATTCCCTGACTTTCCCCTGACTTTTTCTTGGTCAATTTTTTGTTTTCCTTGGCCATTAATATGTAAAGACCAGAATTCTATTCTTGTAATATTTTGAGACTTTACAACCCATTATGCTCTCCAAGCAGGAAAAACAGTGATTTTCCACAAAAATAGGGGAATAATAGATTACTCAATTATTTAAAATAAAATTGATCTAGATACCAAACTGTTTTACATTTCTAAGATTTAAATTCTAAATATATTTCATTTTTAATAAAATAGTGTAATTGTCAACCAAAAAACATTTTCGACTGATAAATAAGAACTTTCAACCCAAAAAGTCGAGTTTTCAGCCAAACAATTATATTCCAAAACAAAAAGATGAACGTATAGAAGACAGATGAATTTGCAACCAAAAAAATTGAATTTTCTATCCAGTAAGACAAATTTTAAACAAAACAGTTAAATTTTCAAAGAAAAAGGATGACAGACTAGTTAAATTTTCAACAAAGAATTACATTTTTTACGAATTAATTGAAGTAGTCAAATTGTCAACAGATAGTTCAATTTGCAAATCAAAAAGACAAATCTTTCGAAGACAGATGAATTTTCTACAAAAAAGTTAATTTTCAACCAAGAAAGATGATTTTTCAACCAAAAAAGATGACCTCAACAAAACAGCGGGTTCGAACAGAACTCTAGACGAATGGCATAAAATGCAAGCGCGACTAGCAGTGAAGGGGAGGAAAAAAGGAAAAGAGTGGCTGGGGAAGATGAGGTAGAAAGGGACCAGGATAACAAGAGAGTTAGAATTAAAAGGAAAACACCAGAGAAAGAGAGAGAGAGAGAGATAAGGGGGGGGATGTTTGAAAAATTGGATGTTCTCATTAAAGGATTTAGAGAGGAAACAAGAAAGAGATTGGCTGACATGAATAGGGATATGAATAGGCAGGGAAACGATGTAAGGGGGGAAGTGAAAAAGGTCAGAGAAAAATGGGAAAAATGGAATAAACGTTGGAAGGAGGAGAAAGACAAGGTTTGGGGTAAGCTAGAGAGCATTGAGAATAGACAGAGAGAGGTTGACGAACAGAGATCTAGAGAAATAAAACAGTTGGAAGAACGGGTATCCAGTCTAGAAATTAGGAATGAGCATATGGGGGAAAAGACAGAAAATAAGGAAATAGATAAAGGGAATGAAAAGAACGTCCGAAGTGAGAATGCAAGATTGAAGAAAAGACTCAGTGAGATCGAAAGAAGATTATAAGGGGAAGAAAGAGCAAAGAGGAAAAATAACATAGTAGTTAAGGAATTAAAAGTGGAGAGTGAAACAGGAGAAATGGAAATAACAAATTTTTTGCGAGATATTAGAGTGCAGGTAAGGGTAGAAGGAGTCAAGAGAATAGGAGGGACAAAGGAAGGAAAAGAAGGAATGTTTCTAGTAAAAGTGGGGAGTGAGGAGGAGAAAAAGAAAATTATGGAGGGAAAAAAATTATTGAGAGGAAGAAGGGAAAGAATTGAAGAAGATCTGACGTGGAGGGAGAGGAAAAGGAGATAGCAAATAGAGCAAAAGGCTTGGGTAGAGAGGAAAAGGGGCCATATGGTGTGGATAGGGAGAGACAAGTTATGGATAAATGGGGAGGAATGGTGCTGGGATGAAGAATTAGAAGAATTAAGGAAAAAAGGAAAAAGTCTTGAGAAAGGTAGGGGGAAGGGAGACGAAAAAGAGTCTAGAAATAAATCAGAGGGCTTTCCAAACGGCAAAGGAGAAACTAAGTGAAGAGGAAAGAAGAGGGAAGGGAAGAGAGAACCGTGAAAATAGCTTTCTGGGATGCGTCAGGTTTAAAGAACAAGAATAAAGGATTTTGGGAGGAGTTACAAAAGTGGGATGTGATTATGAGGAGTGAAACTTGGGCAGATGAGAAGGATTGGAAGGGAATAAAAAAGCTGTTACCGAAAGGTTATGTGTGGACAATGCAAGAAGCAAGAAAAGAACACGTTAAAGGGAGAGGGATGGGTGGCATGGTGTTAGGGGTGAAAAAAGAATTAGCAGTAAAAGGAAGAAAAGATGGGGACATGGAGGAAAAGGATGGAACAATGATAAGAAAAATTATAATGGGAAAAGTAGAAATAGCGGTGCTGTGTGTATACAGGAGAAGAGGGGAAGAGGAAGGCTGGAGAGTAATAAGGAGGTGGATGGAGGAAAAGAAGGAAGAATTGGCTTTAATAGGAGGGGACTTAAATGCATGGACTGGCGAACAAGGGGGAGGGTTATAAGGAGGCATTTATAAGGAACTCCAAACATAGAGAGACGGACAGAGAGGGGAGGAAGTTACTAGACATGATTGGAGAAACAGGATGGTTTATATGCAATGGAAATATGAAAGGAGATGATGAAGGGGAGATCACATTCATAGGAAAGGGAGCAACAGTAATAGACTACATCTTGGCTGAAGAAAGAATGCGGCATATGATAGGGAAAGGAAGAATATAAAGCAGAAGTAGAAAAAGCGATCAAAGAAGGTAGGGTGTGGGATGTGATAAATAGGGATAGAGGGGAAAGGAAGGGCTTTAATGAAGAAATAGAAATGGAGGAATGGACGGATTATTTTAAGGGTCTATTAGGCGGAGAGCAAAATAAGATCAAAGGGGAAAAGTGTAGGATAGTCCAAGGAGAAATGGAGGAAGGGAACGAGATAACAAGAGAAGAAGTGGATGAGGCAATAAATAGGTTAAAAAGAAACAAGGCGACGGGAGAAGATGGGATGGAGAACGAAGCGATGAAGTTTGGAGGAGAAGGGATTAGGGATGGGATGTGGAAGATCTGCAACAAGGTATGGAAAGGGGAAGGTTGGCCGGAAGAGTGGACGACGGAACTGGTAGTACCGCTTGTCAAGAAAGGGGAAGGAAAGAAGGTAGAGGAATACAGAGGGATCACTCTCATGTCAGTCGGCTATAAAATATATGCAGAAATCATAAGAAAAAGGTTGGAGAGTCAGGTAGAACAAAAAGAAAATATCCCACATAATGAGACGGGATTTAGAAAAGGGATGGGAACTATAGACAACATATATGTACTTAACTATTCAGTTAACAGAAATTTGGGGAGAAAGAAGGGGAAACTAGTCGCTTTGTTCGTAGATTTCAAAGCAGCGTTTGACTCAGTGAACAGAAAAGTGCTATGACAGGTAATGAAAGAGAGGGGTATAGAGGAAAAGTTGGTGGAGAGGATAAAGGAAATTTTTACTGAAACCAGGATTAGGGTGAAAATAGGAAAGAAAAAAGGGCAGGTTTTCTGGACAGGCCGAGATCTAAGGCAAGGGTGCCCGTTGAGTCCGTTACTATTTAGTATCCTATTGGCAGACTTAGAAGAGAAGCTAAAGGAGAAAGGGAAAGGAGGGACGGTTTTGCGTAATAGCAAACTATACTCTCTAGCATACGCGGACGATGTAGTTCTATTAGCAGATGATGAGAAGGGGATGAACCGAATGATGGGAATCTTCGAAGAGTATGTGGGAACAAAAGAGCTAACGGTGAACGTAGATGAGACAAAGGTGATGTGTTTCAGAAATAGAGCAAAATAAATTACGTTTGGAAGGTGAACGGACAAAAAGTGGAAATTGTGGAGGAGTTCTGTTACCTAGATTTTTGGTTTGAGGCAGAAGGGGGAAACGAGCTGCAGGTGATGAAAATAATTGAATGTGCGAGTAAAGTAATGAACCAAGTATGGGGTATAGGAAAGAGAAGGTTCAAGAACGATTGGAGAATGAGGGTCTGGTTGTTTGACGTGTTGGTGTGGACGGTGTTGTGTTATGGTGTGGAGATCTGGGGATGGAAGGAACATAGGAAAGTAGAGAACATGCATAAGCGATTTCTGAGGTGGGTAATGGGGGTTAGCTGGAGTTGCCCAGGATATATGTTAAAAGAAGAGTTAGGAAGAGAAAATATGGCTACTAAACAAATTAAGAGAGCCTGGAGGTTTGAAGAGAAGCTAAAAAGGGGAGAGGGAAGTAGAATTGCACAAGCATGTTTCGGCGAAATTCGGAACAATGAAGCGAGAGGTAATGTGGAAAATTCAAAATGGGAGGTAGAAAGGAGAAAAATGAGAAGGGTGTGTAATATTCGAGAAGGGGTTATGGAGTGGCAGGACACAGAGTTAGAGCTATTGGTTAAACAAGGAGAACCACAATATCTGCAAAAAAATAAAAAAGGAAGAAGAATGGAGTAGGGTTGTACGGTTCAGAATGGGAGGAGTGAGAGCATGCAGATATTTTGAATGGATGAAGAGAAGAATTTATGCAGAGTATGTGAATACGAAATGGAGTCATGGGCATATGTATTAGAGAGATGTACACGAGAGAAAGAGAGACAGTTGAGTGTGGATCAGTGTGTAAGATGGATCTTGGATGGTAGTGGACAGGGAGTGATGTGGATGAAGAAATTGGAAGAAGTAAGGGAAAGCAAGGGAGTAGGGCACAGCCAAACGGGTGATCCTGAAAAGGGACAGTAAAAACCGAACATTGTTTTCAATATCGTGGAAAATGCATTTTTTTATGGTAAGAAGAAACGGAAGCCCTGGAAGCTCGCTCATTTTAGGAATTAATATCACTACTGTTACTATTGTTTATCCTACGTAATGCGAAAGAGTAGAATATAAGTAGTAGTTAAGTTAGACTAAGGATGGAATTGTAAATATATGTACAGGGAGCGAAGGCCCTCAAACCCGTAAAAAGGAGAGATTAAATACATACATACATACATACATACATACATACATAATTAAATAGTTACATTTTTAACTAAATAGTTGAATTTTCAAGCCAAAACGAGTTTTTAGAAGAAAGCTGAATTTACAAAAAAAAAATGATTTTCAAGCAATAAGGGTGATTTTTCAACCAAACAAGAATAAAAACATTGAAAACGTTGGTATTGTAGAGATGTGAAGAAGAAAATTCTTAAATTTGGATAAGTTCAAAACATTAAAGTCACACTTCAATTTTAAAGATTTACAATTCGATTTTCTACAATCGTGAAGAGTTTTAATCGAAAATTCTTGAATTTCGAAAATATAGAAATTGATATTATTCAATTATCAAGATTTATGTTTTAAAGATACGTAAATTTTGAGCTTTTTGTGAAAATAGTTAAATTTTAAAGATTTAAAAATGGAATATTGTTCAATTTGAACGACTTTCAATTTAAAATAAATGAATGAATTTCAAGACTATTAAAAAATATCTTAATAATTTAATTTCTTAAAGTTTAATTAAGAATCATTTCAAAATTTTTAAATCGAATTAAAAGCTCATTATCAGTCCAAGTTTGCAACAAATATTAAATTAAACTCATTTTTTATATTCGATTTTACAAATTCGAAGAATAAATTTGAAATTACAAATGTCTTAGAAATAAAAAAAAAACAAAGAATTCATTCGAAAAAGAATTTTTTTAAAATTTGAATAGACATTAAAGAGTCTATTGTCCAAATTTTATGGTTATAGTAATGGTTACAAATTTTTTCAATTTCTAAGAATTTGTTAATTCAACTTGACTATTCAGAGTTGCTGCAGGAACCCGATTTCAAAGTTGCATGACTTCCAGGTTTTCGAGGTTTACATTTGAAAATAATGCAGGTATACTTTTTTCAATCCGTTCCATTCTATTTAATTTAAACAAATTCTACTGGTCGCAGGCTAATTTACCAACCATTACTTGTTTATTTATTAACTAATGCAAGTTCAGAGCGCTTTATAATGATTATTGAATTCTAAATAATTTTTATTAATATTACACATTTTTTATCAAAATTCGGAAACTATATTAATAATATTTTTATTCGTAAAAAAATTCATTCGTATCAGTTTAAAAATTTAAATTTTGCCCAAAAGTACTAAAATAATAATTAACACTTTAAAATATGCGCGATAAAAAATGTCAGTATTTTTTTTAAAATACCATTACTTTTTCAGATTTTCCAGAACTTTTTCTATATTCCAGGACTTTTCAAACTCTTTCACTTCTTATAGAATATTAAAGCATCTCTTACATTGGACGTTAAAGAGGAATTTGTTATTTTATTTATACTGAATTCATAAAAATTAAATTAATTTATTGTGTCTAAATATTAGATACAATAAGTTAATTTGAAATGAAAATATAATTTCAGAAGACTAATTAAAATTAAAATTAAGTTCCAATCCTAATTTAGAAATGTGATATATAAAAGAAATTATTTTAGATTTTTACGGTATAATTTCCTCAATTATTAGTCGCATTTAGATTTAAATAATTTGTCACTTTAAAGACTACTGAAAGTTATTTAGTAATCAATTAAATAAACCTTTACCTTTGAATAATTATTTTAAAAAATTATTATTACTTTTAAATTTTCCCGCCCGTATTTGGTTTTCTCATGGCTGCAAGAGTCACGTGACTTCAATTCAATTCTCTTTCAAATTTGAAATAATGATTCTTTAACCTGCTGATTATACATATTTCGGTGAAATTTAACCAATTAAAACACCCGAATTTCATCATTCACAAGTCCTGAGTTAAAATAAACAACACAATTCAAATACTCGAAACTAGAAAATCTAACTTAAATCTCATTAAAAAATTTCAAATTCGTTTGCTCCGTTGCATTGGCACCACTGAGATTTGAGATGTTAGTTCTTGATGGTTCTTGACGTCTCTTCCTAAAATCTGAATCGAGCTCCGAGTTTTCGGCTTCAAATGAAGGGATTATCGTCGTGTTTTTTTAAACTCACTGAAATTCTTGTAACGGAGTCGATAAAAAATAATTTTTTGCAAAAATTTCGGAAAATCGAAGTGTATTTTAATCGTAAAGATGAATTTTTAAAATGACAGAAATCACTGAATTTCGTCTCACAATGGCCGTTAGTTTATAAGCCTTTAAACGGCGGTTTTTGCTATTTTTTAGACGATGAATCCACTAATTATTGTATTGGAAAAAAATAGATTCGTGTTTCGGGTGACTTCAAGAAATCTCGGGCGTTTTCTCATGACAGAAAGGTGCCGAAATTATTTTTCAGAATTGTTTTTGATCGCGCGGGAAATCGTTGGAATTTTCGTCGTTAGAGGATTTCTCGAAACTTTCATTCCACAAATGTGGATTGCAACTGAAAATTGGATATCAGTGAGTTGAAAAAAAATCAACATTAAAAAAAATAATAATAAACTCATTAATCGATAGGCGAATTTTTCGTAAATTTGAAAGTGAGGTTAGAATAATGAAGTAAATTATTCGAAAACATTGAGATGAATAAGAGGTTGCGATTGTTGAGAAATTTGATGCGAATTTTAGATCGCGAATATATATTTTTCTTCGTAAAATTGTTTATAAATGAGAATATTATTTCTTTCATTATTATTCTTCAGTATCACCAACAAAAAATCTTTTCAAATCTTCTGAATCGGTATTTGCAATTAGGTTAGATTTTCTAGAAAAAAATTTGAATCAAAATAATTGAAAGTTGAAAGGTTCGGTGATGAGTTTTTCAACAATAAAGTTATTTTAATGATTGTTAATTTGGCTATTTTATAATGACTGTTTTTCTTCCGTGTTACAGGTGTTCGTGTGTGGCCCGGAAAGTAATAATAATATTATTATTATATTTCTTTTATTCTATAATCTTTACAATTATCTTATCTCATACAAAATCGTCCAAGATTCGCAATCAGTCGAAATTAGTAAACCAGGGTTGCTACAGGTCAGGAAATTCCAGAAAGTCAGTAAAAAGCAGTAATTTTAAAACTCGTCAGAGAATGTCAGGGAAAATCTGAGAATTTCTTTTGCTTCAAAGTTCATTTCTTTTGTTATTAATTGAACTATTCTGTCGAAAATTATATTTTTATTTGTTAACATTTTTTTTTTTGAAAAACTAACTCTTTTCTTGAAAATTTGTATTTTTTTGTTAGAAGTTGCATCTTTTTAGGTTAAAAATCAGAACTGTTTAGTTGGAAATTAATCTGTTTTGATTCGGAATTCAACTAATTTGATGAAAATTAGTCTGCTGTTGTTGAATTCAAGTGTAGAAAACGATTTTTTTTAATTCGTCATTTTAGTCTTTAGAAAAACTTATATTTCCAAATTGAACTATTTTTTTGAAAATGTATGTGATTAATTGAAAATTATTTTCAATTTTAAGTTGAAAATTTGTCTTGGATGAATTTAACTGTTTTTGGATTAAAATAAAAATTTATTTTGATTAAAATGTCAAATATTACATTTTTTGTAGAGAACTTTTTAGTTGAAAGTGGAACTACTTTGTTAACGTTTTTTTCGTTGATAATTCATTTTAGTCAAAAAATGTTTTATTCAAAGTTTAAACATTTAATTAAAAATGATTCTATTTGTTTCAAATTTTTTTTATTGCAAACTTTACTATTCAATTTTAAGTTGTAAAGTTATCCGTTTTAGGTGGATATTTAACTATTTTGTTGAAAATTCATCTTTTTCGGTAAAAAAGTAATCTCATTAACTGAAACAACTTTTTAGTTAAAAAATAGTTTTTTTATTGTTTAAAATTTATTTTTTTAACTGAAAATTTAAATATTTTATTTTTCTTGAAAATTTATTTCTTTTTAGTTAAAAATTCAAGCATTTGTTTAGAAATTTCATCTTTCGGGTGAAAAATCTTGTAATTTTGTAGAAGTTAAGTCTTTTATGGTTAAAAATCATACGGTTGACAATTCATCTGTTGTCGTTCAGTATCCAGCTAATTTGTTGAAAGTTCGTATTTTTTGTTTAATTTAAGTGTTTTTGGTTTAAAATTAATTTTTTTTGTTGATGATTCATCATTTTAGTTGAAAAACCTCTCTTTTTTGTTCAAAATTGAACTACTTTGTTAAAAAATTCATTTCATTTGGTTCAAAATGGATTATTTACATTACATTTTTGCATTTTTTTTTAATGAAAACATTTTTACAATATAATAAAAACTTTACATCTAATTTGATAGAATTTTCATTGTTTTTGGTTTAAAAATACAATTTTTTGGTTGAAGATTAATCTATTTTTGTTCAGGATTTAGAGTTCTCAGCCGGTTGAATTACTTTGAGAACGGGAACGAGAATGAGAATATTACCGAGGCTCTAACCGAGAAATAAATTCTCTGAGAATTTATGAGAATCTCAGAATTTATTTTCATTAATAGAAAATTGCATTTTTTCGTAAACTTTTCGGTTTTGAAAATTCAACCCTTTTTTCGAAAGCTTGTCTTTATTATTTTAAAGTTTACATTCTTTAGCAGAAATTAAATCTTTTTTTGAGAAAAATGAAACTGTTTGGTTAGAAATTAAGCTATTATACTATTTTCTTGAAAACTTAACTCTTTCGTAGAAAATTTACTTTTTGTTTAAAATTTATATTTTGGTGTTGAAATATAAACTGAAATATTATCCGGATGAAAGTTCCACTTTTAAAAAAGAAAATTTGTTTTTTATTACAAATTCATCTGTTTAATCCCAAATTGATCTTTTTGGATAAAAATGCAACTATTTGGTAGAGAACTGAACTATTTGGTTAAAACTTCATCCTGTTTGGTTGACAAAATTGGTCTTTTTGGATTGAAAATTCAAGTTTTTTGGTAGAAAATTATTTCTTGTTAAAAAATTCATATTTTGATCGTAAGAACTCGACTAAACTCTTTTTCAACAGTTCTTCTTTGCTTGATAATTCAACTAATTTGTTTAAAACATTTGGTTGAATCGCTTTGTTAAGAAATCACTTTTTTTGTTAAATATTTATATATTAAGTTGAAAAGTTATCTCGTTGGTCAAAAGTTTAATTATCTTGTTGTAAATTAATCTTTTTTAATTGAAAATTCAATTACTTGGGTCAAAGTTAAACTACATTGTGAAATTTTTTTAATGGAGACTTATGTATGGTTGAAAATTTAACTGTTTATTGGAAAATACGTCTTTTCTTTACAATTCATTTTTTTTTACAGAAAATTAAACTTTTCTATTTTTTTAAATTTATATTTTTTAGTTAAAAATTCGTATTTTTGTGTAAAAACATTTTTTAGTTTGAAATTTCCTTTTCTTGCCAAAAATGCACGTATCTTGTGGAAGATTTTTTGTAAAAAATTAATCTTCTTAATTAAAAATTCATCTGTTTGGTTATAAATTTAATTATTTCGTTGGACATTTACTTTATTTGTTTAAAAAATTAATTTATTCTTATAACTGAAAATTTAACTAATCTTAGTTGAAAAATGATCAATTTGGTTTTAAATTAATTTTTGGTGTTGCAAATTCAACTATTTGATTGAAAATTGTTTTTTTTTTAGTTGAAAATTGATTCTCTTAACTAAAAATGTAACTATTCTATTTTTTCTTGGAAATTTATCATTTTTAGTTCAAAATTAATTTATTTAGTTAAAAAATCGTATTTTAGAACGTGCAGGAAACATGAAAAATTAGTTAGGGAACTTCAGGGAAATTCGAAATTGGGATCTGGTAGCAATCCTGCAAATACAATGTTTTTTTGTTTTTTTAATCAACACTATCAACAGAAATTGCGACATTCTATCATTATTTTGCAATAACTATTCAATTTTGTACAAATTATATTTGCAAAAAGTTTCTTGATTCAATAAAAAATTTAATGTTTTCTGACTAGAATATTATTATCGAAATGTGAAGTGTTAAGACTTTTGGAATATGAAACAAGTGAAATATTGGCAAATGCGGCAAGATCGTACAAACTGGAATCTGGATGCAGGTAAATAATTATCTTAAAATAAAATAGTATACAAATTCATAACTTTTCGAGTTATAAAAAAATGTTTAGCATGGAAGGATTCTCAGGTAAAAATGGTTTAATTTTAAAAAATCTTCTTCGGAATTTTTCAATTTCGAACGCTTTATTGAAAATTCAAAATTGCCTATAATTTTCAAATTTTTTAATTCAATATTTTTCAGTTTTTGAATTTTTAATCTTTCTAAATAAAACTTTCACTTGCAATTTTGTATGTGGCGTTAGTGACATAAGTTAAATTCTCTAATTTTCTACGTTAAACATGTTTTCCGTATTTCAAATCTTTCAAATAATTTAAATGAAATGTCTATACGTAGCAAATAATCCGGCTGTTCGCACCGAAATTTCGGTGGAAGTAGCCCAAGTCTAAGTTAAAATAAAATTTCGAATTTTTTAGATTTCGAAAAAAAATTAGAAGCTTTTTAAAAATTGTGAAAAGCTTAAAAAACATTTCATTAAGATTCCTAGGATAATTGAAAATGATTTTCTATCTTGAAAAATTAATTTCAAGACAATATTTACAAATATTTAAATATTCTTTGATTAAAACGGCCACCCTGAAAAAGTCAGGGAATTCCTATGAGAGTTAAGAATAATAAATTAAAATGTTTAATTTGAAATTGTTTCATTCCTTAAGTTTCGTTTATGAAATATTCTATTTTAAAAATGTTACAAGAATAATATTTTGGTCTTTGAATATTAATAGTCAAGGAAAAAAGTGTTTTTGCGGCCACACTAATTCAATATTCTTGTTAGCAGTTTGTTTTTCTTGGATTTCTATTTCTATTCAATTTTTTTGTAGTTGCTTTCTCAGGTCGATTATATTTTTATTTACAAATTTTATTATTTAGTTGAAAATTCAACTATATTGTTGAAAGTACCACTTTTTGGTTAGAAAATTCAAATATTTTGGTACAAAATTAACTTTTTCTTGAAAATCCACATATTGGTGAAACTGAAATCTTTCTTGGTTGAATAGTCCATTTTTTGTTGTTAAAAATTCGTCTTTTCGGTTTAAAAATTCTAATTTCAGTAGAAATAAATTTTTATTGATAAAAATGCAACTTTTGAATTAGAAATTAATCTTCATTGTTTGAGGATTCAGCTATCTTATTACAAATTTGTCTTTTCTGGGTGAATTCAACTTTTTTTGATTTACAATTGAGATCTTTTTTTAACTAGTTGGAGGTTGAACGACTTTGTTACAAAATAATTTTCTTTTAAGATCTTTGATTGAAAATTTCATAATTTTACTAAAAATTCATGGTCTTTTGGTTGAAAATTATTCGTTAAATTACAAATTTAACTATTCCAGTTGAAGATTTGCCATTTTAGTCGAAATTTCATATTTTTTGGTTGACATGTCAAATAATACATTTTTTGTTCAAAGCTCATCTTCTAGGTTGAAAATTTAACTCTTTGGGTAAAAACTCGTCTTTTTGTTAAAAATTCAATAGTTTATTTCGAATAAATATCATCAAGATCAATGATTAATTTTGACTACAAATTCGACCATTTGGTTGAAAATTCATCTTTGCAGATTGAAAATTCAAGGTCAAAAGTTCAACTATTTGGTAATAATTCGTCTATTTTGCTTTAAGTTTTAACTACTTGGTTTTAAATACAACTGTCTGGTCAAAAATGAATTTTTTAAAATTAAACTCTTTTGGTAAACATTCGTCTATTTGGAGAGAAAATTGTAAATGCAACTGTGCGTGGTTGAGGTTTAATCTTTTTTGTTTAAGAAATCGTCCATTTCGTTAAAAATTTATCATTGTGGGTTGACAATTGAAAAATATGGTTAAAAATTCAACTCTTTTGTTGAAGATGTAAATATCTTGTTAAAAATACATCTTTTTGGTAAAAAAAATTAACTGTTCTGTCGAAAATTCGTCCTTTTTGGATTGAAAATTTATCTTTTATGGTAGAAAATAAATAAATATAATTAAAATTAAAAAAATTTTATCTGAAATTGTTTTGTTTCGCCAATGAAAGATTCTACGTTAAAAATATTTGTAGGCTACTCTGATTCATATAAATTCTTATTTTTCAGGATCTGAAGTGCTAGTGTCATCGATTTGGTGAAAGATCAACGAATGTAAGTCGACTTTTAAGTCCCTCATGTCTCCAAGCATGCCACAAGACGAATAAACCGAAAACTGGCACGGAGACATGTTGTAATTTATTTTTAAAAATCACATAGTGACAGTTAATTTATTTAACGAGTGGTTTCGTTATTTCAATTTATTAGCACAGGTCTGCATTTTCTTGGTTCGCGAGATAAAAAAGTTATTTTCATGAAACATTGATTATTCTTCTTCTCATAAATTATCCTAATTGGAAAATTGTGGCAGGATACTAAAGCCAATTTAAACATCAATTATAAAAAAAATAAAAAATGAAAAGATGTGCACGAAAAATATTACGTTTCTTTTTGAAACCAAGAAAATATTTCGCGGGGAAGCTTCGTATCGAAGTAAACGCGAGCATGTTTTAATAATAGTCACAATATTATTGTCACTTTTCTTCCATGCAAAGGCAACCCGATCTCTAAAATGTTGTTTTTATCTTTTAAGCCTAGTCCATAATTTTCGTTACCAATTTTGTGCTATTTCTGGCCACCCCAGTGATGTATACCAAAATTCTCTCAAAACTGGGAAAATAAGGTGATTTTTCACAAAAATCGAGGAATGATTTTGAATTTGAATTAAATTTTGGAGCAAAAAAGATTTTCTAAGAAAATAGATGAATCTTTACACCTAAATTGAAGAATTTTCAAGAATAAAATTAATTTTTCACCAAACAGTTGAACTTTCAACCAAAAAAAGTTCATTTTAAACCAAGAAAGATGGCTTTTCTACCACAAAAGATAAATTTTCGCTCCAAAAGGACGAACTTTTAACAAAACAGTTGAACTTTCTATCTAAAAAGATGACTATATTCAAAAAAATTGAATTTTCAACCTACAACGGTGCATTTTATGCCATATGGTCAACAATTTCAAACCAAAAAGATAAAAATTCAACCAAAAACAGCTGAGTTTTCAACACCAAATGTTAAATTTTCAAAAAAAAAGTTCATTTTCAACCCAGAAAAATGACCTTTCTACCATAAATGATGAACTTTCTAAAAAAAGATGAATTTTAAACAAAACAGTTAAATCGCCAATTAAACAGACGAAGTTTCAATCAAGAAACATAAATTTTAAACCAAATATTTCAATTTTCTATTAAAAAAAATTTTTTTAACCAAAAATGGTATCTTCAACATTTTTAGTTTTAAACATTAATCTTTAAACGAAACACATTTTCACTCTGTTGAATTAATCCAAAAAAAAACAGCTATTTAACAAAATAGATTCATTTTAAAGCCAAACAAACTTACTTTCAACAATAGTTTGATTAATTTTCAACCAAAAAGTTTAACTTTCAACCTGTTTTTTACCCTGTATTTTTCTGTATTTTTCACCTGTTCAATTAAACAAAAAATGACGAATTTTCAAGCACATTTTTTAATTCTCTACCAAATTATTGAATTTTTAAGCTAAACAGACGAATTTTCTACAAAACAGATCAATTTTCAATAAAAATAATGCATCAATTGCAGCTATTTTTTAAAAAGTTGTTAATCTTTAAACTTTAGTCGATTTTTCAAACCAAGGAATACGAATTTTCAATCGCATAGTAGAATCCTCAAATAAAACAGATTAATTTTTAACTAGAAAAGATAAATTTTAAATAAAAATATAATGCTCTATCAAAGAATGGAATACATCGTTAGATTTTCAGTTTAAAACATTAATTTGTAATAAAAAATTTAAAAAACGAATTTTCGAATAACACTTAAATTTTAAGCAATGACTTCAAATGAAATGACGAATCTTTAACTCAAAAAAATTAATTTTCAACAAAATAGTTTAATCCAAAAGATGATTTTTTAAACAAGATTAATTTTCGAAAAATAAAATACTTTAATTTTCCGATAAAAAAGATCAATCTTGCACCAAAAAAATTAATTTAAAATAAAGTAATTCAACTTTCAAGCAAGTATTAGTTGCATTTTTGACCAAAAAATATGACTTTTCAACAAAATATTTACATTTTCAACAAAAAAATGAAAATTTTAACCAAATAGTTATCTACCCACCCAATCAAATTGTTAACATAGATTATGAACGACCCCTTATTTATTTTTAATTGATTATTTACTTTAACTCTAGTTTGGAACAATACTTTAACTTTATTGGAATTTCAGTTTAAATAAAGTTTTCTAGTTGATTTTGTTCAAATTTATTTCAGAATATATTTTTTTTAGTTAGAATTTGAATACTTTAATTAAAATGTTCAAATCAGTGAAGGACAAGGTCATGATATTAATGTAGAATAGGATATTACTAATGGTTTAACCACATGGAAATTGTTTGCGTACACCGTTTTATTTTCTAATCAAGTAAGGCGCAGAATCGGTGTGAGTGTGTATTTGCGTCTCACTTGAAAGCTTCAAATAAATTTCTCTTAATTTGCATTTTTTGAATTACTGAATTATTCTTATATTTTTTTAACGGTGTGCGATTTCAGGAATTTGGCTGGTTTGTCTGAAAAATGCCCTAACGTGGCTTCCAAGCTCAGGTGCAGGATAAGTCCCGGGACGAATCCCTAGGTTAGGTTTTTTTTGGCACCGGGGCGGTGAGAATGAGAATTGTGGAGTGATTCTGTTGGTGTAATTGATTACATTTTTTTAGATATAGCTAGGAAGGCAGGTAGTTTATTCGAGTGTGGATGATTCTTTTATAAGTAGCTAGCATTGGAATTTAATATCTTCGAAGTTACAGAAAGATATTATATCCCATTTGGTACTGATATTGTACCAATTTTGTTAATAAAAATGCAAAAAGTGCTCGAGTATAAATTTGGCGGATACTTGCCGCCGATCAAATAGAGAGCACTTTGTATTTTAATTTTATTTATCAACGACCATCTATTTTCGAATGAATGGTTTTTGATATCATTTTAACCACTTTGTCACTATGCTGATTTTTTTGTGCAAATTTTTCATAATTTCTTCAATATTTTAATCTATGTGTATATTTGACCACTTTCTCATTCCAGGATCATTGTTTACACTTTGTGTAAATCTTGTTTTTTATATATGTAAATTGAATTTTTACATGTTCTAATACTGTTCGTTTTTATCTTTTTGTTATTTCCCAACAGGAACGTAAAATTCAAAACAATGGTAAGTAATACTTTATTCACAATATTCAAATTTGCACATTCACGATTTTAATTTTTATTCCTTTATTTTTAGAATTCTGAAAAAAGGGGTTTCTAGAAATATTGGATGTGGTGTTTAGGACAATCATTAAAAAAATTAGGTATGTGTTAAACTCTTACATCAAAATCTCTCTTATCAAAATGAGGTATACAAACTACTTATCATATTACGAAATTATTTATCATTGATTTTCAAGTTATTAATGTTGCACTTCAGATTACACTGATTGAATTTTTTAAATCGTGATGCTCAATGTAAAAAATTATTTTTAAACATTTAGTTTCAAGATCTTAATTCAAGAATGCTTTATGTTTTAAACGAAGTTTAGAATCAATTTTTAACGCTTCAAATTTGAATTAATTTACTTTGATAGTTTTCAATTAGAAAATAGATAATTTTCCAAGTGTTTAGAATAGTTAAACTTTAATGGTTTACAATACTTAAAATTCTTCAATTCTGAACGGTGAAAATGACAATCATTTTTGTTGTGGTGGAAATCAATTATTTCAAGAAATAATTATTAAAAATATACTTGTCTCTTTGCTTCAGATTTAATAATTTTAGATTTAAATAATCTAAATGGTTTGGTTTCAGTTTTAAACGTAAAAAAAATGTTTGGTTTTTTTTATTATTCAAATTCGTAGAGTATGCAATTCAAAGACTTGATATTTGGACAGTTGTCAGTTTAAAGCCTTAGAAATTAAAATATTTTCGAACACGGCAGTTAGAAATTAATTTATTTTTTACTTGAAAATGTTTCAAAATATTAAATAATTCAAACTCAGCTTTAAAAAAACATTTTCAAATTGAAAGGGTTAAAATTGTGGAATTTCAAACATCGCAATCATTATACACCAATTTTTTTTAGTAATCTTTTGTTCACTTTTTAATTTGCATTTTAAAGAGTTTGAGTATAAAAAGGTTTTAATTTAGCAATTCTTGGTGACCAAAAATTTTTTTACTTATTAAATGAAGCTCGGATTCGTTTTATTTTCAACGTTCCATAGTAGACATTTTTTCAATATTAATGCTTTTCATTTATTCTCTTATTCTTTTATTTTCAACGTTCCATAGAAGAAATTTTTTCACTATTAATGCTTCTCATTTATTTTTCTCTATTAATGCTTTTCATTAAAAATTACTTTTAACTTTGAACGTTTTCTTAGAATACTATTAATTTTTGATCTTAAAAAAATTTAAATAATAAATTTTAATGTATCTTTTTTTTTAAATTTTATCTACTATAAAATTGTTTGATTATCAACGTTTTTATTTCTAAATCATTATAAATATATATTTTTTGAATATCAAAAACTTTCAAATTCAAAATGATTAACTGTTAATTATTGTTTCAAAACTGGTTTAAACATAATATTATTAAAATCGAATGATTAAATTCATCATATCGTTAGAATTTTTCCAAAAATCTTTGTCAAATATTTGAAATCTTTGTAAAATCTTTGAAAAGCCATTAAAATCTTTTTCGAATCTTTGAAATCTTTGTTAAATATTTATAATTTTATCGAAATATTTGGAAATATTTGTGAAATTATTGGAATCTTTGAGAAAGCATTCAAGTGCGTGAAATCTTTCAAATCTATTCGAAATCTTTGTGAAATATTTCAAATATTTTATTAATATTTGATAATATTTTTTAAATGACTGCAATCTTTGTGGAATCTTTTTAATCTATCCGAAATATGTATGAAATATTTGAAATCTTTGGGAAATCCTCGAAATCTTTATAAAATATTTTTTTAATGTTAAATAATTGCTGAAATCGCTGGGAAAACGTTGAAGTTTGTCAAATATTTTAAATCTATTCGATATCTTTGCGAAGTCTTTAAAATGTTTGTAACGTCTTTCGGAAAGCAATGCAATCTTTGTGATATCTTTTGAAATATTTACGACATATTTAAAATATTTTATGAATATTTGATCAAATTTTTGGAACGATTGAAATCTTGATGAAATATTTAAAAGATTTTTGAAATATTTGGTATATTTTTTAAATGATTGAAATCTTTAGAAAATCATTGAAATCTTTATAAAATGTTTAAAACATTTTTTAAACATTTGGCAAAAGTTCTGAAATTGTTGAAATCTTTGTGAAATATCTGGGAAATCATTGAAATCTTTGAAAATATTTTTGAAACAGTTTTGAAATATTTGTGAAATCGTAGGGAAATCATTTAAGTCTTGGTGAAATCTTTCAAATCTACCCGAAATCTTTGTGACATTTTTTTAACTTTAAATCATTCTAATCTTTGTGAAATATTTCTGAACGCTTGAGGAAATATTTGAAATATTTTGTAACATCTGTAAAATTATGGAAATCTTTGTGAAATTTTTGGGCAATAATTGATGTCTTCATTAAATCTTTCAAATCTATGCCAAATATTTGAAATCTATGTGAAATCTTTGATACTTTTGGGAAAACATTGAAATCCTTGGAAAACTTTGCGAAGAAATCTTTGAAATGTTGGAAACATTTTTTAAATATTTGGTAATCTTTGTGAAATGCTTAGAAAATCATTGAAATCTTCTTGAAATATGCGAAATATTTCATAATATTTATGATATTCTTTAAATCTTTGCAAAATATTCGAAATCTTTGGGAAATCATAGAAATCTTTGGAAATATTTTTGAAGTTATTGAACGTCTTTGTAAAATATTTAATATTTGTAAATATTTTTGAAATATTTAGTAATATTTGTGAACTTATTGAAATCTTTGGGAAATAATTGAAGTCTTTGTAAAATCTTTTAAATCTATTCGAAATCTTTGCAAAGTATTTGAAAACTGTGAAATCTTTGAGAAATCATTGAAATCTTTGTGAAATCTTTGGGAAATCATTTAAGTCTTTGTAAAATCTTTTAAGTTTATCCGGAATTTTTTGCATAATATTTGAAAACTGTATTTGAAAACTGTAGTATTTTTTGGTTTTGTTCCAAAATTGTGTTCCGAAAAAAAATATTATTTTCGTGAGTATTACTAAAATAATATTAATTTTCAATTTAAATTAGTAATTGTTGATCTTTTAATTTATGTTTTGACCCCTATCCTGGGCCGAAATAACATGATTTTAAATGAATTCTAATATACAATTTTTTGTTCCGTTTTTGAAAAACTAAAGGTAGGACTGATTCATATTACCTTACTGATCAGTCCAGTGAGTCCGTCCGGGACGAAACATTAAACATCTAATTTGTATTTTTAATTGAAAATAAATAAATATCTTTTAAATAATTTCAGAAAACAAAAAATACTATCGACCCTAATGCAAATTAAAAAATCTTCTCTACTGTTATAATACTTGGGTCAATTAAAAACCGACATCTTTAAAAAAAACAGCAGATATCATTTATTTATACCAAATATTAATATTTCTAAAATTAAACTCACCTCTTGGTAGGTTTTCCGGAATCGATAGAAACCTTCCTCTCCCTGGATGCCTTCTGAGACTTCAAAACCTTTTCAGCCTTTTCAACTCCACCTGAACTCGTAGCAGTTTCCTTACTTCGAACATTTCCGCCCTGATTTAAATTCTCCTCCTTATGAACCACGACACCTCGAATTTCGGAAGTCGAGGCTACAGGAACTGCCGATGAAGTCGACGGCATTGGATGATCTGCACTAGAAGTCGAGGCAATCGGCGGAGCTCTAGCAGTCGGTTGAACAGTTCCAACCGGAGGAACCCTGGCTACATTCAAAGGTGGTTTCGTAACAAGTTTCGCCTTTAACAAAACTCTCTGATTCGGTCCAGTTGGTCCCTCCGTTCCCAATTTAACAGCCACTCCTTGTATCAGCTGATGACCTTGCACCGACCCATTCCTCGTGACCGCTTGCAAAGGAATATAAAATAGCTGTCCATCATTATCGTCGTCATTGTCATTCGATCCCTCAGTTTGCGTCGATATTTCCGTACTCTTTAGCTGTCCATTTTCATCAACTTCTGAATTTTGAACTTGATTTTGTTCATCTAAATTCACCTGGACAGCAATAGACGCACTGCAATTAACATTGCTCCAATTAGTCGTCAGCTTGTCCAGAGAAAGAACTTGCATGTTAGCCAAATTCTTCAAATCAATCGTGTTCGTCTTGGTCGAAATTATCGGAGTTTCCGTCTCTTTTTTCGCTTCAGGAACTTTGAAATTCTCACCTCCGGATAATTCAGAACTCTGAGTATCATTGCTATCCTTATTGGGATTATCTTTACTGCTTTTTTCATCTGGACCCTTTATCAAAGGTGAAGCTGGTTTGCTTTTTCTCCTGAACGGGGTACTTACCGGAACTTCCGTATCACTTTCAAATGCATAAACACTACTTTCATTTTCCGGGGAAAAAGCATTCGCACTCGGAGCTGCGATCTTCCTCTCCTTTACCTTTGGTAGAAATAATTTCCTCGGTTGGGAGAGAATTTTCTTTTCAAGGTTCTTCTTATCCGGGGAACCGTCGAGAGAATTTTGATCCGATTTCGAAACCGCATCACTATCTTCTGCGTTCGGAGATTCCTTGCTCACCTTCGGAGGTTGAGGTTTGCTTACCAAAATTGGCTGTTTTGGCTCGACTTCAACTGGTTTATTCTTCACAGCCAGCAAAGAGCCCGGATGTTTAATTGCACTCACTTGTGGGCTTAAAACTACCAAATTCGAAGGCTTGCCCTTCTTATCATTTAATTTTGCAAGAGTGACATTCACCGGCCTCACTAAATGTTGAATCTTCGAGGAAATGGATAAATGATGCGTGGAGACTTTCGGTTTCTCAACAGTCTCGTACTGAAAATTAGTCACGTTTTCCATTTCAACTTTGCTCTCCTCTTTCGCAAGTGAACTCTCGCACAGCCACTTTTCTATCTGCTCAGTCGACATATTTACTCTCTCCTTTCGTCCAAGAGTCGCTGACGATGGCATGTCGATTATATTCACCTCGGCCTCAGATTTGTAAACATGCGTTTTATCCTGTTTCGAAGAATCAGCTTTCGGAGTCACGATTTTAATTTCAGGAGCAGGTTTCAAAACGGGAATAATTGAAGGTTGCTCTATAATTAGAGTATCATCCTTGACCTCGGGAGGTGATTCCAGTCGTTCAGGGGATGGTGGTTCAACTGATGATTTTATTTCTGCTTCGGAAATTAGGAGATTCGCATTCACGTGAGACTGACACGAATCCAAAACACTCGAAATTGCCTTTTTTGTAAAACCTCTGAACGCCTCTTCATCGTCGGATATTTTTGGATCCTTAACTTCTTTGATAACTTTGCTCTTGGTTTGCTCAGTCTTCTTGAGAGAATCAGCTTCTTTCTTCTTTTTCATCTTAATTAGAAGCGAACCAAGTGTTTCCTCGTCCGATTCTACATTCTCAACATCATCAGGACTTTCTGTTTTAGTATCTTTCTTATTTAGAGTTTTAGTTACGCTTTTAGTTTCACTTTTAGTATCACTTTTACTTTCAGTTCTGGATTCTTCTTTCTTAACTGTCTTTTTAACTTCTTCTCTCTTCATTTCCTCCTTTTTAATCCTTTTTACTTCCTCCTTTTTAGTATCATCTTTTTTAGTATCATCTATTTTAGTATCATCCTTTTTACTCACTTCATTTACGGATTCTCCCTTTTTAATATCAGTCTTTGTAGTTTCTTCCTTTTTGCTATCACTTTTCAAATCCTCCTTTTTACTATCTTTCTGAACACCCTCAGCTTTTTTGCTCTCTTCCTTAACTCTTGCCTCGTTCTTTTCTTCATCCTTTTTACTTTCCTCCTTTCCTTCTTCCTTCTTCTTCTCAAGCACCTCTCGTTTCCTCTTCACCACAATCTTCTCCTTTCTGACTTCCTTCTTTACCTCTGCACTCTGAACGTCCACCTTCACTGGAATATTCCTCGTCGAAGATCTCAAACTTCTATTTGCAGGTTTAATCACCTTATTCAAACTCCTCCTCGTAATCGGCCTGGCTTCGCTACTTTTCTCACTATCGGTTGAACTCTCTGACTCGTCTTCAGACTCGAGTTCACAATACTTGTGAATCTTCACAAGCCTCTTGCTCTTTAAAACCGTTTTCACAGCCCGAAGCTTCTCGATCTTCTCGACCTTTTCTATCTTTTCAATCTTCTCGACCTTTTTACTACTCACAGAACTTCCTTTACTCTCCTTCTCTTTGGCAACAAACTTTGCATTCTGTTTCACTTTCGCCTTAATCTCAATCTCCTCCTTCAGAGACCTGCGAGCATTTGGCAATTCTGGAAAGCTATCAAGGGAAATATTATCCTCATCGTTTTCCAACTCAGGACTGACTAGTTTCCGGCCCAAGATTTCCATATATACAGCCGCGGCTTCTTTCGTCTTTCTCGTCGGTCTTCGCGAAAGGTGTTGAGGGGATTTCGTATCTACGGACGATCTCGTCACTCTTCTCAGATCCGATTTATTCCTCGTGCAAACCTTCTTAGGTAGAGATTTCGTTACTTTCTTCCCTTGGGAAGATTTCAGCTCCTCATCATCGGAAGACTCTGAATTAGAAGAGTTACTTTTGCTCTTGGCAAGCACTCTCTTCTTGGGTTTCATCGGAGATCGCTTGATTTTTGCAGCAGTTTTAGGAGCGACACTTTTCTCGACGAGACCACCACTTCGTAAACCGCGTCGTTTACATTCGGATTTTGGTACTAAATTTCTCGAAGCTAATTTAGGCAGAGGTTTGCCTGCATTTTGTTCTGTGGAGGATCGAGTTCTTATAACGTAGGCTGCTTTGACGTTGTTTTTAATTCGTTGTTTGGCAAGCCTCTGCTCCAGATATTTCTTCTTCAACGCTTGAGCTGTTGAGGTCTTTGTCTTGAATTTAATTGTCTTTTGGATTCCCTTCGGAAATTCTTTCTTAAGAGGGGCATTACTTTTGGATTTTGTTGACTTTTGAGGCGAGTTGGATTTTCCGGATTCGGATGACGTTGCTTTCGAGGTGGAAGGAGTAGGCCTGGAAGCTTTTGTCGATTTTGTCTCTGATTTTTCTTTCTTTGTACTGATGTTGAAGAAATTCAAACTCGGCGGGAGTATTGAAGTTCCTAGAAAGAAAATTGCAGTTTTTTGTATAATCCTCGGGAATAAATAATAACGGGACATTCATTTAGAAGGGTGCACATTTGAAATTTCTTCAATTTGTAAGAATTATAATAGAAAACTTGACTTTTGATGTTCAAAATAATTCAAATTTAAGAATTGTTTATTATATTTCATTAAAATTTAAGAGTTCTCAATTTTAACGATTCAAAATTATAGAAGTTTAAATTGTAAATCTTCAAAATAAAATACTTTAATTTTGAAAATGTAGATTTTTCAATTGTAACTTTTCAAAAACTTAGAATATTGACTTGTAAATCTATAGAATTAAAGAAATTTTTATTTTAAAAATTTAGAATGAAAAATTTGGGTGCTTTACAATTAAAATGTTAACTTTCTATTTATAAAATCATAAATTTAAAAATGTTGATTTTGACCTCTCTACAATTGAAGCGTTTTCAAATGTAACTCTTTAAAATTGTAACACTTTGAATCGAAAATCTTCAAAATTAAAGAATTTTTCATTGTAAAATTTTACAAATCAAAAGTTTGTGATTCTGATGATTTCCGTTGGAAATTTCTTCAATTTGGATGCTTCATAATTAAAATGTTGATTTTTACCTCTCTAAAATTAAACATTTTTCAAATATAACTCTTTAAAAATGTAAGACTTTGAAATGCATATCATCAAAATTAAAGAATACTTCATTTTAAAAGTTCACAATTAAAAATGTATTTCTGATGATTTTCAATTAGGAATTTCTTCAATTTGGATGCTTTATAATTACAAAGTTGACTTTTTGTTTATAAAATTATACAAAAATTTAAAATTTTTGATTTTTGCCTTTCTATAATTGAGCAGTTTTCAATTATACTTATTTTAAAATTGCACCGTCTTGAATTGTAAGTCTTTAAAATTGGAAAGCTTTCAACTTTGAGAATTCACAATTTAAAATGTTGCAAGTTTTAAATTCCAATCGAGAATTTCTGTAATTTTGATAATTTCCCTTGAAAATTTCTTGAATTTGGAAGATTTAGAATTGAAAACTTAACTTTTGATCTTTAAAATTATCCAAATTTAGGAACTTCTATTTTTATATCTTTAAAATTGCAGTTTTCAATTGTAACTCTTTAAAATTACGGATGGTAGAATTGTTAATATTATAAATCAAATAGTTATTATTAAGACAATTTAAAATTTTAAGTTTTACAATTAAAAAATCTGTAATTTTTAAAAATCCCATTGGCAATTTTTTTAATTTGGATGATTTATAATTGAGGACTTGACTTTTGATCTTCAAAATCATCCAAATTTAAGAACTCTTATTTTCATATCTTCAAAATTGCAGTTTTCAATTGGAACCCTTTAAAATTGTAGTCGTTTGAATCGTAAATATGAAACATTAAATAGTTCTTATTATGACAATTTACAATTTCAAATGTGGCAAGTTGTAAGTTTGAATTAAAAATTCTATAATTTTTATAATTTCCCTTGGAAATTTCTTGAATTTGGAAAATTTAGAATTGAAAACTTGACTTTTCATCTTCGAAGTAAGCCAAATATAGAAATTTATATTTATACATCTCTAAAATTGAAGATTTTTAAACCGTAACTCTTTAAAATTGTAGAAGTTTAAATTACAACTCTTGAAAATTGAATAGTTTTTTTAATATTGGCAATTTAAAATTTTAAATGTTGCAAATTTTAAGTTTTTACATTCGAAAATTTTATAATTTTTATAATTTCCGTGGAAATTTTTTTGAATCTTGACGATTTAGAATTAAAAACTTAACTTTTGATCTTCAAAATCATCTAAATTTAGGATCTTTTATTTTTATATCTTTAAAATTGCAGAGTTTTTTAATTGTAACTCTTAAAAATTGTGGATATTTGAATTGTAAATATTATAAATTAAATAGTTTTTATTAAAACAATTTAAAATTTTGCAAAGTTTGAAAATAAAAAAATCTGTAATTTTTATAATTCCCATTGGAAATTTTTTTTCAATTGATACCCTTTAAACTTGTAGACTTTTGAAACTGAAATCTTAAAAATAGAATTTTTTAATTATGATAATTTACAATTTCAAATATTGCAAGTCGTGAGTTCGAATAAAAATTCTGTAATTTTGATCATTTCCATTGGAAATTCCTTGCAAGACTTTTGATCTTTAAATTAACCCAAATTTAGGAATTTTTATTTATACATTTCTAAAATTTAAGATTTTTTTTATTCTAACTATTTAAAATTGTAGATGTTTGAAATGTTAGTCTTAAAAATTCAATAGTTTTTAATTTGAACAATTTACAATTTAAAATGTTGCAAGTTTTAAGTTATGCAATTAAAAATTCTGTAATTTTGGTCATTTCCATTGTAAATTTCTTGAATTTAGAAAATTTACAATTGAAAACTTGACTTTTGGCCTACAGGGTAATCTAAATTTAGAACTTTTTATTGATAAATCTCCAAAAGTGAAGGTTTTTCAATTACAAATGTTCAAAATGAAGAGATAAAAAACATTTAAAACTACACCATTTTTAATTATACATTAAAAATGGAAGGAATTTCAGTTGTAAATCTTCAAGACAGACGTATTTAAAATATGGTTCAAAAAAAGTTTCAGATTACTTAAAGCCAAATTAAATTTATTAAATTAATAATCATATTTATGGTCTTTTAAATTCAAGCATATGTTTTAAGTTTTACACTTAAAAATGCTGTAATTTTTATGGTTTACATTCCAAATTTCTTCAGTTCAAAAGATTTAAAATTGAAAACTTGATTTTTGATCTTCAAAGTTCTCCATATATAAGAGTTTTAATTTAGACATCTTTAAACTTGAAGTTTTTAATTTCGAAATTTTAAACTTAAAAATTCTGTACTTTTTATTATTTCCATTAGAAATTTTTTCCATTTGGAAGATTTAGAAGTGAAAACCTGCCTTTGGATTCCTAAACTCATACAAATTCAAGATTTTTGATTTTGATACATCTACAAATAAAGAAATTTATTACATTTGGAAGATTTAGAATTGAAAGCTTGAGTTTTGATTTTCAAATTTATTGAATTTGGAAGATTTAGAATTCAAAACTTCACTTTTGATCTTCAAAGTAAACCAAATGTAGGAATTTATATTTATACATCTCCAGTGTGTCTAGCGATTCTTAGGAACAAAATTCAAGGTCTTTTCCAGGTTATTAAGAAATCAAAATTTTCCAGGTCTCCCTTTTTACACCAAATAATAAAATAAACGTTTGTTATACATGTAAAATATGAGCCATTCAATTTTTTATTTGCCAAAAATTTCTAAAGAAAGCCGAATCCTAAATAAAAAAATTCTTAATTTTTTGCGAACATGAGTCATCTTTCTGAAATCTTTAGGAATATCTTCAAACCTTTGAAATCTTTGTAAAATCTTTTTCTATAATCTTTGTTTGCGAAATCGTTTGTATTTGTTTAATATCAATGAAGTCTTTTGAAATCTTCTCAAATGTGTGGAAACCTTTTGAAACCACTTAAAATCTTTAAAAAGGTTTTGAAATTCTTGAAATCTTTTGAAATCCTTATGAATTCTTTAAAGAAATTGTGAAATCTTCTCAAGTCTTTTGCATTCGTTTGAAATCACTGGAATGTTTGAAATCATTTTTAAATTTTGTTAAATCTTATAAAAATGTTTAATATCGTTTAAAATCTTTGAAATGGTTTGAAATCTTTGAAATCTGGTGTACTGCACCCTTGTTGAAATCTTTGAAATTCTCGTATTGTTTTGAAATCTCTATGAATGTTTTATGAAATCTTTGAAACTTTTGTGAAATCTTTTGACATCTCCTAAAAAATTTTCAAGTTATTTAAAATCTTTGAAATGTTTTGAAATCTTTAAAATCTTTTGAAAGTTTTAAAATCTTTGTGCAATGTTCGAAATCTTATCGAAATGTTCGAAATCTTTTGAAATCTTTGTGAATTCATTGGAATTATTTAAATTATTACAAATCTTAGTGAAATCTTTTGATACCTGCTAAAAAATTTTGAAATTGTTTAAAATATTGGAAATGTTTTGAAATCTTAGAAATGTGGTTTAATATACCCTTTTTAAAATATTTAAACTCTTTTATAAGTTTTTAAATCTTTGTGAAATGTTCGAAATCTTTGGGGAATTGTTGTGAAATATTTTGAAATGTTTATAAAATCTTTCTTGAATCTTTGTTTGGAAAATCTTTTGTATTCGTTGAAGTAATTGAATTATTTGAAATATTTTGAAATCTTCTAAAATGTTTTAAAACCTCTTGAAATCGTTTCAAATTTTTGAAATCTTTGAAATCTGGTGTACCGTACCCTTTTTCAAAATTCTTCAAATCTTTAAAGTTTTTAAATGTATGTGAAATTGCTGTAAAATCTTTATTGAAATCTTGCGTTCGCGTATTTTTTAAATCGTTAACATCCGTGAAATCTTTATGAAACGTTTAAGATATTTAAAATACTTTGAAATGTTTGAAATATTTTGAAATCTTTAGAAATATTTTGTAACATTTTTGAAATCTGTTGTACACTCAAAAACGGAGTGGTCAACCCCTCGAAAAATCCGTTGTATGGCCATGACTTATTATAATTATGAAACTGAATTAACATCGAAATTTTAAACTAAAAATTGTTATAATTTCTAATTTGAACACCTCAACAAAAAGTGCCTTGAAATATCTTTATTTATTCTGTAATAAACAAAAGATCAATTATATCTTGACGAATAAAAAAATTTTTAGCAGCAAAATTTTTCCTAAACGAGATGTTTCTTTCATAATAGGCTAAAAGATAAAAAAGATAAAATTATTGTTTTAAAAGAAAAAAAAATAATAATTAAAATTCAAGGTTTTCGTGAAAATATGAAGAAGATTTCCAGGTTTTCAAGGATGTTAAAAATAAAACTTACAGATTACTGAAAGCCGATGTAGCTGTTTTAATTTTTTTTTCTCCAATTTATCATTTTTAATTATATTTTATAGCATTTTAAATTGAAACATATGTTTTAATTTGATACTTAACCAAACAAAGTAAGAAACGTGCAGTATCTGTGCGTAGCGGGTTATTTTTGGTACGTTTAAATAACCTCGATTTTAGCAGTAAAATTATTGTCGCGTTTACCTCTAAAACAAAGGAATGTCAGGAAATCTTCTGTGTTTGGACGCTTATGAGTTATCAATTCAGTGATAACAGGTGGCTTCGATTTTTCTTTTTCTTTAACAGGTGTACTCGCCGGACTGTAATTTGTTGGTGCTCCTTGTGCGAATTTTCTTTGAGCGTGAACTTTTGTCCTGAAAAAATATTTGCAATAAAGTACTTTCTACTCGAATCTTTACAATATAACTGAAAAATTAATATAGATTAAATAGCAGTCTAATTGGAAGAACATATAGTTGCTTAACAAAATCAATAAAGCCGAGTCGCTGATAAGAAACGTAAATAATTCTCAAGATTAGCCAAGACAATAATTAATTCTCGAAAAAAATTAATTCTGATTAATTTTTAAAAGTTTTAATCTCGGAGAGTGAAAGCTGTCAAGATTGCTGTTAAAAATGAGGACAATTAATAACAATTAGCTTACCTTTTCGGTGATTCTGAGACGGGATCCATGAGGTCCACGAGATCTCCTTCTTTTCTTTTTCTTTTATCATTTCGATTCAATACCATTTTAAAAATTCACCACTTATCTGGTCATGACGATCCCCAGAATTTGAGAAAAATTGCGCTACAAGCAATGTCTCCTTCAGACTAAAGTTTTGTTAAAAAAGCACTCGATCAATTAACAAAAGAATGTTAAGAACATTTAATTTATTGTTTAGTTTTTATATTTCATTTCGGAGCAAGTATAGAAAATACGTGAGATACTTCGACGGGGCAATGGCTTGCAGGCTTACACTTACAGATTCATGCAAAAAAAAAGCAGAGGAGAGATGCAGGATGCACTTTTGATCACTTATATACCTACCATTTAGAATAAAGTCACTCGGGTCGGCTCATAATTTAAGGCAACTTAAATACTTGGGGAAAATAATTAGGCACTTGAAGAAATGAGAATAAATGAGTAAACAAGGTGCTGACAGCGATTGTTTATGCAGCTTCTTTCACTCCCATTTTTCTCAAAACTATCCCCAACCCCAACCATGATTTATAAACAAGCAAAGATGCATCTAAGCTGAAAGATTTGTCTCTGGGCATCTCTGGGACTCTGTTGAGTTTGGTCGATAAATAGGGAAAACTTCAGAAAAAAATAGTTATGATTGCAGGAATTCTTCTATTTTTTAAGTATTAAGGTTTTTTTTTAATTATTAAAATCCCTTTCAGGGATGAACAAAGCAATTATATAAATGATGTTCAACCTGCAAAACGCATAGAAAAGACAGAAAAACGATAAAAACATAACCTCAAAACAGAGACCTACTTTATCATGCAAAATACCGGTGGTTTTATTTGGCGGGGCTTCTAAATTCTTGATCTATACTAAATAGATGTTTTAACTATATAATATTTTTATTTTCTGAAAATTATTAATGTACATAATTAATAAATTTGAATTGAAAACCTTTAAAATTAAAAACATATATAAATGTATTGAACCATTTTGAATTGAACACGTTCTAATGAAAGTTGGGTAGTAATTTATTACAAAAATAACCAAGTTACTGAAAAGTTACGTTATTTCTAACTTTTAGAGTAACTTCGTTACTAATTTTAGTTACTTTTTTGCAGATTTTCTTGAAAATCCGTTTTTTTTTGCTGAATTCAGCTATATGTTTAATTTCAAATTAAAATCTTTTTTAATTGAAATAATATCAACTATTGTATTTATCCTTGAGAATTCATCTATTTTGGTTGAAATTTTAACTAATTGGTTAAAATATCATGTATTTTGTTAAAAATTCAACTATTTTGTTAGAAATTTCAACTATTTGGTTGAAATGTAACTTTTTTGTTGATATTGTTAAAAAAATTCATTTTTTTACATGCTCGTCATAGAAGACTT
>NC_046663.1:64142556-64158476 GCF_010883055.1 Belonocnema kinseyi | reverse complement strand
TGTCCACGTTTTCAGACTTTCTGAACCAGAAAAACAGGTTTTTACTAAGCTGTTTGCATGTATGTATGTCTATATGTCTGTCTGGAGAGCACGATACTGTTAAAACAATCATTGAATCAGATTGGCCGTTGGTACACTCGTTTAGTGTTAGAAACTGAAGCTCAAGTTCGTTAGCCAGCTATTTTGGATAAAAATAAAAAACTTAAAGCATTTTGAACATTTTTGAAACTAGTTTTCTTCAAGATTTCAAAATTCCATGTGCGCCTATTCATAGTATTGAGAAATTCGAACAATTTATCCTCTTGACTTTTTTCGACAAGAAGAAAAATGGCAGATTTCTAGCATAAAAAAAATGAAAATTAACATTTCAAGTCAAACAATGCACGATACGAAAAAATTCAAGAAAAGAACAACTTTTCTTTTTGATCGTCCTACAAGATTATCATAACAACTTTTTGAATTAGAAGAAAATCGGAAATTCAAATTTTTATCCCACAATAAATTAGAAAAATAAAAAATTCCATTTTGCAGTCAAACTATGCAAGGTACAACAAAACATGAATCTACAAAATACGTGTACTCAAGAAAGATCCACGAATTTTTTTGTTAATCACTTTTTATAGGGCACCTAGTTTTTTATTCGTAAAAAAACAACACTAAAAACAAAAAAATTACATTTTTAGTCAAACGACACACCTTACGAAAAAATAATAATAAGACAAAAGTTGTTCGCCCAAAAAAGATCTACAAAATTAAACATTTTTAAATGGAATGTATAGTTTTTGTTTTATTCCTAAAAACAACATTAAAAATTAAAAAATACAATTTTTGGACAAATGTTATTAGTAATTTTTAGATAGGACAAGTAGAAATTCTTTTAACCGTAAAAAATAAGATGAAAAAAATTAATATTTGGAACAATGACAGAAGCTACATTTTATTTAACAAATATTTTATGAAATTTTTATGAAAACGACAGAAGTTGCAATACAATATTTAATAGAAATATTTTTATAGAATGCGCCCTTTTTGAAATACAAAAACAAGACGATAAAACACGTATGCTTCAATAACAATGCGTATTATGAATTATAATAATATAAATTCATTGAAATGATACTTTTTTCAGGGTAGTTAAGAAGAAAATGTAATGCAAAATAAGGAACAAATATTAAAGTGACCATTAAAAATAAAATTTGTACTTTATTTTGCAATATCTGAATGAGCAGCCCCAGCCTGAGGTACAGAAATAAATATAATATACATTTGAAATAATAGAGTAGAACATAATGAAGAAAAGTTCGTATTTTCGACAAAATCGAGTGCGAAGCAGGAGATACCTGATGAGAATGTGTTTGTCATTAAAGCGGAAGTATTTTTAACAAAAGACAATTCACAATCACCAAATTACAGAGTTGTCGATGCTTTGACCTTTAATTATAAAAGTAAATACGGGAGAAAGATAAAAACCGAGCGTGTAGATGTAGATAATCGTCTTTTTGGCTTCAAAATTCATTAATTTTTTGAAAATTTGTCTTTTTGGCTTGAACATGAACTTTTTTGTTGAAAAATCATATTTTTGATTAAAAGTTTATATTTAATGTGGCAGTTCTACTGGTTGGTTAAAAATTAAACTATTTTTATGAAAATTTTACCATTTGGTATATAATTAACTTGTTTGTTCAAAAATGATATTTTCGAGTTGAAAATTAAACTTTTTTGCTTAAAAATTCCACAACTTCGTTGAAAATTTTGGTTTTTTTTTTTAATTCTTTTTGGCTTGGAAATTATTTTTTTTTATGAAAATGCATCTTTTTAGTGAAAAAAGTGAACTGCTTGGTTAATAATTAAACTATATTTTTATGCAAATTTAACTATTTGATAGAAAATGAACGTTTTGTTGAAAAATCATTTTGGTTTAAAAATTGAACTGTTTCGTAGATAATTCTTCGTTTTAGCTTGAACATTATCTTTTTCTTTAAAAATTGATATTTTTATTAAAAGTTTAAATTTTTTATTCAAAATTCAACTATTTGGTTTAAAATTTAATTACTTGGTCAAAAATTAACTTTTTTGTTGAAAAATTATATTTTCGGTTTGAAAATTGAACTGTTTCATAGATAATTCGTCGTTTTAGTCTAGTAGAAAATTGAAGGATTTGGTTAAAAATTAAACAGTTTTGATGAAAATTTATCTATTTGATTGAAAATGCTCTTTCATATTCTTAGTTGAAAAGGTACAATTGTTTGGCTCAAAATTAAACCATTTTTATAAATAATTAACTATTTTGTAGATTGTAGATGATTAACTATTTTGTTGAAAAATCATGTTTTATTACAAAATTAAATTTTCAGTTGAAAATTCAACCATTTTGTTGAAAAATAAAGTATTTTTATGAAAATTTAACTCGAAATCAGTATGGTTCATAGAAGCACCTTCAATTGAATTTTTAAATCAAGAGAAGGAATTTTGAATTTAATGAAATTTTTTATTCACATGAATTCAAAAATGAATTTCGAATTGAAAAAATGAATTTTGACAAATATTTCGGGATAAAATTCTTGAAAGTTTTCTATCTCTATTGCGCATACTCGAAGACTTTACATATTGTAGCGCCACCTGCCAATTTTTACTGACAACTTGGAAAAATACACTGTATTTTGTCTATTTCTATCTTCGAGATTTCTATTTACTACTTTGCTAGCCAAAAGCCAAATCTGCTCGGCCGACAGTTTTCTACAAATTTGTTTTGATTTGTAAAGTAAAGAACTTAACCGTGTCGAAAAAGTGAAATAATACGATTTTTGAAATTATTTGAGTGATTTTGTTTAAAGGTAAGTGCCGTCATTATCATAATAAATATAAGAAAATTTCTGGAGCAAGTCAACATTTCTAGTTATATCGTGTATAATATCTAGGTGGAGGTATCATCCGTGACACATTATTTCGCAATTAGGTCAGGCACCTATATTTAGGAAACGAACACTATAATTAAAGGGATCTGCTCTTATGAAATTGATGCGATAAAAAATGACGTTTGCCTTTGAATACGTCACCATCGCCGTGTTGATATCGTAGATATTTTTCTCATTCTTTTTTTATAAATCAACATATTTTTTTGGCAAAGGCATGGATTATTATTATTTTTTTAATAGTTTCAAATTATATGGGTCAAACAGTTTCAATTATTCAATGAGTGAAATATTTTGAAAGGAATTTCGATTGTTTGTATTTTTTATGAGGAGCAGAAGACTCGATTTCGATGACCTCGGCTTTTAAATCGATGGGTTTTTAGAATTAAAAATAGCAGAAAAAAAGAGTCTGCTGATTGGATGAGAAGTTGTTTTGTATTTTATTATTAATTATTAATGCACCATGTAAAATAAGAATAGTGTACTATGATTTTAAGTAATTAATCACTCGTATCCTACTATCACTTTAAGTCAAGTTCAAGGTCATATTTCATTATCGATGTGAACACGTCATTCAAAGTGCTGTCATCTTTTTTAACGCCACTAGCAGCATCAAAGTCGTGCGCTTCGTGGCCCGCGTGTAATTTCTCGACTTGCGGAGAAAAATAATATATTTAATACAAAATACAAATTTCGAATTACTATTTTTTTTAGATTTATTTGTTTCAAGACTATATAAATATAATTTTCCTCAAATTCTTGAGAAATTCAGAAAGATTTTTTTAAAGTTTAAATCGAAATTTCAAAATAAAAAAAGAGTTCATCTTCAATCGAGGTGTTTATTATTCCTGCAATCTTATGCAATCTCATGCAGTTTTATGCAATATTTTACAATTCTAGGGTAATTCTAATGTTCGGGAAATCCTTGAAAACCTGGAAAAGTCCTTGAATTTTCCTCATGGCTTGGGCAGATCCAGGACGTTTTTCAAATAGGACGATAGTGAATTCTCTTCAACAAATGTATGTGAAGGGGAGGGGGTCTCTCGCAATGTTTAAAATTACTTTTTGAAATTTAATATATGTACTATGGTGATAAATTCTACTTTATCCATATTTTCCCATTAAAGCGTTCATATTCATAAAATGAAAGCACATGCATATTCTGAGGGGGGGGGGGGTTCTGTGGTTTCTTACATGGGTAAAAATTAATTTTTATGGTTGAAGATACATCATTTCAGTTGAAAAGTCAACTGTTTGTATAAAAACTAACTTTTTTCTTAGAAATTTATATTTTTAGATTGAAATTTCAACTCTTTTGTAGAAAGTTTATCATTTTAGCTTGTAAATTGAACTATTTGGTTGAGAATTAAAGTATTTTGTTGAAAATTCATGTCTGGGTTGAAAAATCGATTATTTTGTGGAAAATACGTACTTTTGTCTTAAAAATTCAACAAGTTGATAGAAAATTTAACTGTTTTGTAAAAAATTCTGTTTTCTAAATTGAAAATTATTGTTTTTCAATAAAGATTGATTCTGTTTTTGTAGAAATGTTATCTTATTTAGACTACAAATTTAATTATTTGGTTGAAATTTTGTCTTCTTTAGCACAAAATTTAATATTCCTAGTAGAAAATTCAACTATGTTGTAGAATATTGAACTGTTTAGTATGCAATACCTTTTCTTTATTTAAAATAATTTTTTTTAAGTAGAACTATTCCGTTTTTGGAAAAAAATGTAATTTTTAGTGCAGAAATTAAACTATTTGGTTAGAAATTTACGTATTTTATTAGAAATTCTTTAGTAAAAAATCATTAGAGTTGAAAATTGAATTATTTGATGAAAAATTCAACTGACATGTATAAAGCTCACATTTTTAACGTAAAAATTTCACTTTTCTGTTCAAAATTCCTTTTAAAAAATATTTAGGACTATTGCACTCTTGGAAAAAGTATATAAGTTTTCGGAGCTCTTTCAAAGTATAGACATATGTTTTTTTTCTTCAAAACATCTAAAGTTCCTAAATATATTTTAAACTGACTCGAATTATTCCTAAAATTATCTTAAAATCTTCCGGATTCGTTTTCGACAATTTTTGAAATCTTTTGAAGGTATCAAAATCTTTTTCAATATTCTTTTGCAACAATAATTTTTTTAAATAAAGAATTACTTCAAAAATCAACCTTTTTTTAAGTTTTTAAAAATATTTTTAAACTTGTTAAAAACTCCTAAATATCTTTTTAAATTATTCGAATTTTTCCTAAAATTAAAAAAAAATGCAAAATTAAAAGAGTTGACCAAAAATCTATCAGAGTCCCTATTGAGGATTTTGGAAATCTTTTGGAGTGTTTGGAATTTTTTTTAAACATTCATAAAATAAATGTGGCAATATAAAAAATGATTAAAATTTTTTTCCCAGAAATCTTAATAAAATATTTTATTATAGTAAAACGTGTAAAAACTTTTTAAAATCCCTTAAACTTATTAGATTTTTTTCTAAAGTTATGTAATATTGCAAAATTGCAAATTTCTATTTTAAAATCTTCTACAGTCTTTTTTTAAATTATCCGAAATGTTCTATAATCTTTTCAAATATTTTCTTAAAATTAAGTTTTCATGCAAAAAAATTAATTTAAATTTTGCTTGTAACTTTGAAAAAAAATTCTATCCTCGTGAAATCTTTAAAAATCCTTAAAAAGCTTCAAAATTTAATTTCAAATTCTGAAAAAATGTACATTTTGTTTAAAATTTGTTGAAAGCTTTTTAATTTTTAAATAAATTTAAAAGCTGTATCTAGTTGTCCCGAAAAATTCGGGGAGTTGGAAAAGGGCATGGTCTAGTCATCCCGAAAATTCGGGACGACTAGCCAAGCTTCTGAAAAATATTTGTCTTCTCTCGGATTTCTGGATGACGAGACACTTCGTACTTCAAACCTTTTCAAAACTTCTCAAAGCTTCGAAATATCATTTTAAATATCAATTAATATTTGTGCAGATACATCAATGTTTATTTAAAGACGATTTTTAACATCATTGAGTAATCGTCATTGTGAACATTAAAATTATGTCAAATTATTTTTATTCCTTGCCATGGATTACTAATAATTCATTTTAAAAATTTCCCAGGAATCATATTTTTAGTAACGGTCATTTAAATTATTTCTCAGTATTAAGTAAATACAAAAGCTCCTCGAAAAATTAACTATCAAAGTTTTCGCTATTACCAATGATGTTTGACTTTGTGAAATTTGCGAACAATTTTGCCAAGCAATTTTTACAAGTACAAAAATTCTATAAATAAATTCTGACAGTAAATTAAAGTAAATTAATTTAATAAAGTATTTTAAAACTTTAACTTCAAAATTACTTTCACAGTATATTTTACTCTTTAATATATTTCTCGAAATTTTATACATTTTACTGTATCAGTTAAAGGTTTTTAAAATGTTATTGTGCAAAAAATTCGGAGTCCTTATCATCTTTATTAAAATACATGAATGCATATAACCTCATTTAATAAGGTCAAGGGTTTATGAATAAAATTCTTTTTTAAATTTCAGAATATGTGGTCAAAAAATAAAAAAGTTGCCCTTATTATTAAAAAGCCATTTACAATTTAAATGATCTCTTTTCGAATTAAATTTTTATTCTAGATTAACTATATATAAAAAATAATAAATTGATTGAAACAAATAAATAGGTTAAAAAAAATTAAGTTTTTATAATTATAAAGGATTGAATAATTGTTTCAGGCGGAATCAAAGACTATGAACAAAAATGGACCTCCGCCACCTTATGAACCACCTCCATCTGCACCGCCTAGTTACGCTCAATCCGTGGGCGTACCACCAGCCAGTCCTTTTACACCAGCAGAAGCATGTGAGCTTGTATTAATTATATCGAGCGTATAATTCAATTTTCCTGCCACAATTACTTACATATTCAGGGTGATCTCATATCAGAAAAAACCTAGAAATCATGAAAAAATCAGGGAATTTTTGGTTAATTGTAATGCAAAGTAACGTACGTTACTGTACGTTACTTTACGAAAATTTTAAATGGTACTTATACTAAATTATATGTTATGATAACCAATCAGGAAGCGAAAAAATGTTCTTTTCGACAAGAAGAAAAGAACCCAAAATATTTTTAAAAATTTGGAGAATATCTTTTGCTTGCCATTAGGATAAACATTTTTTACATCCACAAACTGAAAAAAAAATATTCTTTTCAAAATTTGAATTATTTGCGTGTGTCTTAACTTTTTTTAAATTTTTCTTATTAAAAATTAAAAATGATGTTTACGATGTTCAGATAGTTATTGCGAATTCAAAAAATGCCATCATCGAAGGAAAAATTAAATAAGTGACTTATTTAAAACTCGCTTTTCAAGCTTAAAAAGATTTTCGATCATTTTATCTATACAAAATTGCCAGAAAATTTCTATCATTTTTCCCCTCGTACGACAAATTAAAAAATCTCATAATCGAGATTTTTATATGGATTTGATCATTTCCAATCAGGCAGATTCTATATCAACGGATTTTCAAAGAATTTTGACGTCTATTTTTCAAAGTTCAAAAGTATTGTCTTTAAAATTCTATAGTTTTTGACCTAATAAAGGTATTAAAAAAAATATAACAATTCGATTTTCTTAAAAAAGGTGCACTTATATTATTTGCCAATTTTTATGGGCTGTCTATAAGGAACACAATATTTTGAGTTTTGTGTAGGCTAACGTCATTGTTCTAACAAGGAGAATTTCTGTACATAAAATTAAATTATCGGATTTTTTCTCGGAAACAATGAAAAATAAATGCAAACAAATTTCAACAAAAAAGGTTGCACATCTAAAAAAGTTCTACAAAAATAACTTTTGCTCTTTTGTGATATCTTTTACCGCTTACGATAAAAGTTCGAAGATTATATTTTCAGAAAAAAATTTTTCTAGCTCAAAAAATAATTTTGATCCGCATAGAGCTGACAGGATGAATTCCTTAAGCAGATACTTTTAAAACATATTGAAAAGAAGGTTGAGTTCTTAGAAAATTCTCTTGTAATGTTTAAAAATTCGAAGAAAAAAATAGAGGAAATTTTCTGCAAAACACCACCTGTTTTATTTTTTGCAATATTGAAAAAAAAACTTCTGTATGATCATAAAAATAGAATTTTAAAGACAAAACTTGTAACTTTTGAACAAATGGGTGTCAAGGTTAAAATATCTGGACACCGCGGACAATTTTTTGTTCCTAAATTGCAAATATACGTGTCTCTTAATTTTCGCTAAAAAAACAGCATATTTCGTCACTGATAAATTCTGCAACTTCAAGTTTAGAACCAGAAGAACTAGTTTTATTGAAATAAAATAAATTCTATGCAAATTTCATGATTTAGTATTAATAATAGTGCAAAATAAAAACATTCTACAGATTATTATTAACGTAACATTCTTTGTGAAAATACATCAATTGAAATATAGTTTTTAAATTTGAAAACATTTTCAAGTAAAAATAAAATAAAGAACAATCTAAAGCTTTTTGGAATTTAAAATGACGCGTTAAAAAGTTGCTTTAAAATTCAACCGTTTGGTTGAATTTTTTTAATCTTTACTGAAAAATCTTTCTTGGTTGGTGTGTGTGTGTGTGTGCGAGTGTGTGTGTGTGTGCAAGTTTTGTTGCAAATTCATATTTTTAGGTTGACTTAAATTGTTTTTGATTTAAAATTCTGTTAAAATTAAAATCATTTGTAGTTGAAATGTCAATAATTAAATTTGTCGTTTTTTATCATTGTTGTTGTTTTTTAAAACTGCATTTTTTTTAATTTACAACTTTTTTTATCTTTTTAACTGAAAATTGAATTATTCTGTTTTTTGGTTGAAAATTGATATTTTTTAGATGAAAATTCATGTTTTTTTACCCTTTTTTGATAGGCAATTAATGTTTTTTGTTAAAAATTCGTTCTTTTGGTTTGAAAATTATTTTTCTTAAAATTGATCTTTTTTCATTGGAAATTGAACTATTTGTTTGAAAATTCATGTGTATTATTTTTTTTAGCAGAGAAAATTAATCTTTTTCATTAAAAATTCTTTTTGTTGGTTAAAAAAAATCCATTATTTTAGTTAAAGATTTATCGTTTTAGTTAAAAATTTATCATTTTAGTTTAAAATTGAACTATTTCAGTTCAATGTTTATCATTTTATTTGAAATTTCATCACATCAGTTAAATATGTAACTATTTTTTTGAAAGTTCGTTTTTATTTTTCGTTGAAAACTAATTTTTTCATGTGAAAATTAAAAAATTCCATCTTTGGTTGAAAATTTAACTGTTTGGTGAAAAATGCATGTATTTTGTTAAAATTTTGTAAGGTTTGATAGAAAATTCAACTATCTGTAATATTTTTACTTAAAATGTTAAGAATTTTTAGGCGTTTCAAATTAAATTTAATATAGTACCCACATTAATTTGATTTAAAATACTTTATTTCTCTACATCGTTGAAAAATTTTCTTAATATTTGCCTTGTCTTTTTACGGTATCTAGTCATCTGGAAAATATATTTCATTCGAAATATTAAACTTAAATTTATGCACTAAATTTTAAGTTTATAAAGATGAAATAAATTTGGTTTAAAATACACATTTGGAACACTATGAAAAATTATATCCGGAAAAATCTTGAAATATCTGGCAAAACCCTGGATTGTCGGGTAGTTTTTTTAAAGGTTTTAGTAGACGTCTTGTCGGGATCTATCTCAACTTTTAATTTTTCAATAAAAAAGTAAATGATATCATTTTTGTGGGCGCACCATTGGAAATTTTACTCTATTAGCTAAAGATATTTATTACTGATATTATATAATTGGACGGATGAGAAATTCTGAAAATAAAATTCTAAAAATAAATGATTTAAAAAAAGGAATTAAATTCAAAACTACTTTAACAGTATACTGTACACTATAATAGATATCTTAAAACAAATTCTTTTTTAAGTTATAAAAATTACTTCGATATGTTTGAGGGATTGAAAAGTGAAAGGTTCTAGACACATGTCCATGTGCTGATATGTACATTAAAAGTGGTTTCATATATTTTATTATTCTAATTCTGAGTTGGGACAGTGGATTTCAATAAAGAATTATATTTTTTACTTTGAGACAGGGAACTTTCTAAAATATTTATACTTATGACTTAGGATAATAAATTTAAAAAATACAAAGAAAATCACGTAAATAATTGGAATTATTCTGACTTGGAACTTGGAATTTTCGAAAAAAAATTATAATTCTAAGTTTCGACATGAAATTTCAGTAAATAAATTTAAATTTGAAACCGTTTTTTAATATAATACTGATAATTGGGAGAGGAAATTCCCTCAAAAATTATTATTTTGACTTTAGTAATGAATTATAATTCTCCTTGAAACCGGAATTTTTTGACCTGAAACGGGAATTTTTACAAAACAAATTTATTCCCGTTTAGATGAAGGGAATTAAAAAAATCCTTGTTTCAAGTCAGAATGCGGCAGAATTTGAAACTTCGCTCTTCCAAATTTAGGAAAAATGGAGTTATTATATTTGAAACTTTTTTCTTACAAATTTTATAATTATAATAGGAAATTTTTTAGATAAATATAATTCTGACTTGTAAACCGAAATTATTCAACATGTAATGTTTTAAAACTGCATAGGGCGCCGTTGAAACTTTTTTAAGTATTGAACTAATCCTAGTCGATAATTTTGTTGATTAATCAAAGCTTGATTTAAAATATATTTTCCAGATGCCAATGGGCCCACTATAGTAACCACTATAGTTCCTTTAGGTCCAGGTGCAACACACACAATTTGTCCTCACTGCCATGCCGAAATCGACACAACACCCAGAACTGAACCAGGAATGATTGCCTACATTTCCGGTGTTGTCATCGCTTTACTTGGGTAATCAATTTAGGACAAAAATTAAATTAACAAAATAGGAAGTTATTTATCCTAAGTGCATTTATTTTCAGACCGGGAATTTTCCAAATTTTTAGAAGAAAACCTATTTAAAATAATTTTTCTGTATTTTCTCTTTTTTAGAAATTATATACAGATTTAAAATGAGTTCGATTTAAACTTTTTTAAAATTGGAAGCTTAATTGTTAATTTTTATTTTGGATAGTCGAATAATTCAAAATTAAAAGCATGTGCAACTGAAAATTTCGGATAAAAGACGATTTTAGTTTATCAATTATGAATATAAATGTTGTGGAAATTGTTGATTTAATTAAAGCGATTATTATAAATATCAATTATTGATTTTTAACCATGAACAGTACTTTATGTATTAACAAGTAATCAATAATTGATTTTATAAGATGTTTCTGAATCCGTTAAAAATTAAAGAATATACAGATTTTAACGCTAAAAATGAAACTGTTTTAATTCGAAAGTCTTAGTAGTAAAATATATATAAACGTGCGATTGTAACTTTGTAAACTATTTTTAATTTTATAATCATTTAAGGTAATAGACACACAATTAAACGCTTTTATTAAATTCAAAAGTATATTTAAAACGAGTTTAAAACTAGGCGTTACAATTTTGACTATTCTTCTTACAGTACTTGTGCAGTATAATTGTCCAATTTGTATTTTTAGTTAATAATTGAACACTTATCAAGTTAGAAAAAGTTCTAGTAAGTTAAAGTTAAGATTAAAAATTAATTTAACTCTAAAAATGATTTAAAAGAATTTAAAACACAATTTCAATTTTTATACATTTTGAACAAAAGATTTAGAATTTTTTTAATCTATTAAAGGTTTTATAAGAATGGAAACATTTGCTTAAGATTCCTTGGAATATTGAAAATGATTTTGAAGAAGTCATTTTAAGATAAGATTTTTAACAATTTCATACGATTTTCAAAATTATGCAGGATTGTTGTTAAGAAGTTGAAAAGGTTTCAACCAATTTTGAACACAATGTAGATTTTTGAAAATTTTGAAATTAAATTGTGAAGCTATTTAAGGATTTTGAAAGGTATTAACGTAAAAAAAAAATCTTGATATTCCTGGGGACATTATACATTTTTGGTTAAGATTAAAAATTTATGTAAAATTGAAAATGATTGAAAACAATTTAAAACCAAATGTTGATTTTTTGTAAATTTCAAATTGGAAAGTTTATTAAGAGTTGTGCAAGGTTTCATTTATTAGAATAAAACAATGTACTTAAGATTTCTAGCAAAATTGAAAATGATTTTTTTATTTTGAAAAATTAATTTTAGAACAAGGTTTTAAAAGAATTCCAAACTTGTCAAAAAATTATATGGAAGATTTTAAGGCAATTTGTTTAATTTTGTAGGATTTTAAAAATTTTATTAGAAAAAATCGGATCATTTTAAAAGATGTTTCGAAAAAAATTCAAAAATAATCCACATTTTGAAAAATTGCAATAATAATTTAAAATTTCAAAATATTTCAAAATTTTCTTAACAGAATGTATATTTTTAAGATTTTGAAATAAAATTGTAAAGCTATTTAAAGATTTTGAAAGTTTTTAAGATAATAAGAGAAATTCTCTTGTTATTCTGTGAAAGTTTTTAATTATTTTTTATTCTGAAAAAATATGTTAAGAAAATGTTCAAAAATAGATATTTCAAAACAAATTTTATTAATTAAAAGTTAGAAAAAATTTGAGTAAGCTAAGAACAAAAATTTAGAATCCTTTTGATAATTGTGAGAGGTTTTAGAAGAATAACAAATCTCTTGAAAATCCTAGGAAAATTGAAAATGAGTTTTTTATTTTAAAAAATTAATTATAGAACAAGATTTTAAAAAAAATTTTTAATTATCAAGGAAGAATATGGAAGATTTTTTGACAATTTGTTTAATTTTGCAGGATTTTAAACATTTTTTTTAAATAGTATTATTTTAAAAGATATTTAGAAGTTTTGATAATTTACAAAAAGAATTACAAATATGAAAATATTTACAAAAATTTTTAACAGAATGTAGATTTTGAAATAAAATTGTAAATATATTTAATGATTTTGAAAATTTCAAAGCTACTAAAAGAAACTGCTTTGCTCTTCCTATGACAATTTTTAATAATGTTTTATTTTGAATAAAAGATTTAAAAATATTTAACAACTTTTATTTATTATATTAGAAAGAATTCGAATAATTTAGGATTAAAAAGTCATTTAGAACTTGAAATGATTTCAAATAATTGAAATCAAAATATTGATTTTTGCAGTTTTCAAACAACAAATTTAGAAGCCTTTCTTTCTTTAATTAATAAATTTACAAAAAATTTTAATTCTTTAAGTTTGCAGGCTTTTTAGCAAAAATGTAGTAAAGATTCAAATCTTTAAACAAAATATTTTAGATGTTTTGACAAAATTTCAAAAATAAGTTAAAATTTGAAAAAGTGTTTAAACTTTTTCAACAGAATGTAGAATTTTGAAGATTTTGAAACGTTAAGATAATGAAAAATTTGGTGATCATTTTTTGTCTGGAAAAAGTTATTTAAAAATATTTCGAAACAAAAACAAATTTTAATATATACATAAAATTTGCACAATTATTGATTTAAAACTAAAATAATTTGAAAAATTTTAATCGTTCAATTTTCAATGTTTGTAGTCTAAAAATGCTTAAAATGATACAGTTTTGAAAATATACAATTTTATTGATTCATTGTCCAATCTACAGCATTAAAAATGATACCATGGATTTCTATTTTTTTAACTGACTCTGAATCTGTATAAATTATTTAGCTTTTGAATAGAAAATATAACATATAAAATAAAAAAATAATAAAATTTTAAAATTCAAGAGTTTCACTTTGCGTGCTTTAATTTTCAATTCAGTTTTAATTATATTAAATGAAAAAGTTTTTACCTTCAAGAGTTCGAATTTTTTAATTTCATCAACCGGGAAAAACTGTTGTCAACCGGGAAATGATCTTGAATTTTTTTCTTTGATTTGAACGGCCACCCTGATTTTTCCTTGAACTTGAAACTTCTTTATTTTTGTTAAATTTCAGTTGCTGGTTCGGATGTTGTTTAATTCCCTGTTGCATTGATGAGTGCATGGATGTTCATCACACATGTCCGAATTGTAAAGCATACCTCGGACGTTATCGAAGATAAAACAAAATGCAAGACAACTGACATATCTGCATTTTCAAGAGGGACCTCGAGAAGTTGTGGAAAAAGTGCACTTTATAAGTGTATCCTCTTCCGTATCTTGACACACCGTTCTCTAAACAAGCTAATTAAACCCACAAACACCAGAATAATTTCTCAAAGTCAAAGTAAGGAACTAAAAGGAAAGATAATCTCTTTTTTCTAATCAACTGGAAAATATGCACATTACTTATTTTCTCATATGTTATTTTCGTTCTCTTAGTGCTTAGTGTGATAGGTGGAATTTATAAACATTTAATGGGTGTTAGATTCTCTGCTCTCTTAAAAAATCACATGTGGTTTCTAGTTTTTACTTAGGTACAAAAATGGTACAAACTTAGGCAGGAAAAATTGTAGAAATTTACTCCACGATTGTTATCGAATGTGTTTTTGTTGTATTTATTGAATTTTGCACGCGAGCATTTTTTGCTCTTCCCCAAACGACTTTCAATGTTTCAATGTGCAATCTGTTTAGGAACTCGCGAACGATATAGGATACGACTGAATACCCCGTTTCTTGACGCATCTTTATGTTTCTAATGGCGCAGTACTTCCAGCGGGTCCTTAAACTATTTATTCTTGAAATCATTTTAGATTTCAAACTTTGAATCAAGTTCTATGATCACAGTACAACATTATTGCAGCGAACTTTACCTGGAAGGAGTTAGAAAAAATTGAGATTTAATATTTTCGATTTTAGAATATTCTCCTTCAGTTAAAAATTCCCTGTAATCTCGACCAATCGAGCTTTTTATTGTAAGCTCATCGTTATTGCGTTGTGCCATCTGAAGCACTAATTTTATTTTCCTGAACTTGAGCGAGTTTGTCTTTTTACATTTTATATTAATACCGATTTTTAAAGATGACAATTTATAAAAAACATTAATCAATGTTTCTGAGCACAATTTTCAGTGTAGTACAATAATGTGCCTTATATGAATTAATATTTAAGATTACGCAAGATTAGTATAAATACAAAAGAGAAATTTGTAGTACAATATAAGCACAGCGTCAAACTTGAAGTTTTCGATTAACAATAGGTTGGTTAAAAAAAAAAATCAACTTGTTAAAAATTACGGCGCTCCTTGATATTTGTTTTGAAATCACGATTTTAGAGAAAAATGCAGTAAATTTACGAACCATCTTAAATTATTTAAACAGTAATCTTTTTTCATGATTTTGGAAAAGATAAAATGTTAAGGTGCACCTTTATTTTTTAAGGTGCGGTTTTTGAGTAATCCTAATTAGCATCTAATTTGTGCAAATGGCTGGCCATACAAGAGTACTATTTATAAATTATAACCGTAATATTTTAACTCCAGGTTCGTCATTTAATTGGCTCAATTAATATTTGTGCGGATACATTAATGTTATTTAAAGACAACTTTTAACATCATTGAGTAATCGTTATTTTGAACACTAAAATTATGTCGAATTATTTTTATTCCTTTTCATAGATTACTAATAATCTGCTTGAGTATTCTACTGTCCTTTAACGCAGATAATACATTAGAATGTACGGGTTAAAAAAATTTTAATATTATTTTCATGTGCAAACTGATTAAGATATTTAAATAAAATATTTACAATACTACTTCATTCTTCTTTATTTCATGGGGGCAACCACCAGCGAAAACCTTTAAATCAGGGAATATTGTTGGTTAGGGAAAGTTAGGGATTTAAAAAAAAAACTTTTTTAAATCAGGTGACTTCTTTAACCCTTAAACGGCCAAAACGCCACAACCGGTACACTGCTTTTCAACGGCCAATAACTAAGACTATTCGACACTAGAAAAAAATTGAGACACATATATTTTTATTGCTTAAGATCTCCTCTTTCCGAC
>NC_046663.1:64133400-64142456 GCF_010883055.1 Belonocnema kinseyi | reverse complement strand
ATCTGTTTTCCATAACTACACAGCATCTCAAAAACAATTGGAACCAAATCACGTTTTTTCATGGAGTAACGAAGAAAAAGTTTGCCCTGGAAATTTCTGTAAGGGATCGTCCATATATTACGTAAGGCATTTTTCTTTTGTTTATATCGCTGTGTCCTTTTCAACTTGATAAAAATATTATTTTCGTCTTTATTCAAACAACAGAAAAACGTCTTACGTAATATATGGACAATCCCTAAAGAAATCAGCAGGAAATATTTGTTGCAATCAAAACTAGGTGATTTCGAAACTCACAGATACGAATCATGAACAAGAACATTATGTAATAATGAACAATGTCGCCAGAGGACTACTAGATTTTGCATTGATTGCAACATGTATTGCTGCTTACATTGTTTCTCAAAATTACATTCTGAAACAGCAGGATCAAAATGATTTCAACGGATTGAAATCTGAAATGAAAAAAATTCTCCATAAAAAAAAATAAAAAAATGTAAAAAAAATACATAAAATCCCTTTAAAAAAAAAGAGACTATCGATATTCGTCGACCTCCACGTTGATGATAGTTGGGCAACGTAAACTTTGTTTGCGTCAGACGGACGATAGATATTCGTGAATCATTGTACTCTTACACGATGCGTAGAACTATGAAAATTTTGGTTTGAAAAACTATGCGCTTTTCGGAAAATTTGTCAAGAATAAAAAGTTCTTGTAATCAGCCGAGAAATACGCCCGTTAGTGAGATTCCAGGTTAATTACAGACTCGAAATGCTTTGGAAAATGGTTCAGAAAAAAAATAGGCACGAAAAATCACGTTTTTTTTTGTTTAAACTGCATTTTGGGATAATAAGAAAATTTTTGGAGGAATTTCATTGGCACCGTCGGAAAGAGGAGATTTTAAGCAATAAAAATATATGTGTCTCAATTTTTTCTAGTGTCGAATAGTCTTAGTTATTGGCCGTTGAAAAGCAGTGTACCGGTAGTGGCGTTTTGGCCGTTTAAGGGTTAAGATAGCCATTTTTAGTAATTTTTCTTTCGAAATATCTAAAGTATTATAAAAGATTACAATATTTTAAGAATATTGAAGATTTTAGGGTGTTTTAAAAGATTTAAAGAAATATTTATTATATTTTAATAATATGAAGGGATGCAAAAGCATTTTTAAAGATTTTTAGGTGTTTTTAAAAATACCAAGGAATTTTAAATAGTTTGAGAAAGTTTTTAAAGAATTTTTAATATTTTAGGACATTTTAAAGATTCCAGGATGTTTTTAATAGATTACAATAATTTGAAGGTTTTCCCAAATTTTAAAATTGATTTTAGGATATTTTGAAGCTTGTAAGGCATTTTCTAGAGATTGAAACACGCAAGAAATTTCCAATTATTCGAATGATTTTAAGATTTCCTATATAAAAAGATTGATTTTATAAGATTTTAATGAATTTCAAAGAATATATTTACAAGAATTTAGGGATTTCAAAGGTTTTCAAATATTTCAAGGTGTCCCTAAAGATTTAAAAGAATTGGACAGATTTTAGGGCATTTTAAAAGATTGTAAGGAATTTCCAAATTAGTTCAACAGTTTGAAGGGATTTCAAAGACCTTAATTATTTAAGGGTATTTTTAAAAATTCCCAAGAATTTTCAAGAGCTCTGAAAATTTTCAAAATATTTTTAAGTATTGGGAATTGCCTAGGGTATTTTCAATAGATTTCAATCATATTAAGCGATTCTAAAAGGTTTTAAAGATTGTAGATTGATTGTATGAAATAAATTCAAGTAGCTTTAAACATCTTTAAAAAACTTTAATGGATTGGAAATATCTTAGAGTATTTCTAATAAATTTCAATAAATTATTTTAAAGGATTTTAAAGATTTCTGGGTATTTTTTTAATTTCCAAGGAATTTAAAATAATTAAAAATATTTTAGTTTATATTTTATAGATTTCTAGGAATTTTCAACTAATTTTAATAATTTAAAGGAATTTGAAAGGATTTGAAATATTTTACGGCATTTTGAAAGATTAAAGTGCATTTTGAATCGATTTCCATAATCTGAAGGGATTCTAAAGGATTTGAAATATTGTATGGTTTTTTTAAAGAATTCCAAGCAACTTTCAAGGGCTTTAAAAACTTGAGGGATTTCAAAAAATGGTAAAGGATTGGAAATATCTTAAAGCATTATTAATAGATTTCAATAATGTTAAGGAATGCCAATGATTTAAGGATTTTAAAGATTCTATGGTATCTGTAAAAGTTTTAAGGAATTTTAAAAAGATTAAAACAGTTTAAAGAAATTTTCAAGGATTTAAATGAATTTAATTGATTTGAGAAAATTTTAATGGGGATTTAAAGAAGAAGAAGTAAGACATTCTTATTAATTAAAATAATTTGAAGGGATTTAAAAAGGATTCGAAATATTTAAGGATATTTTGAAAAATCCAAGCAATTTTAAATAGGTTTAAATAATTTAAAGTCACTCCAAAGGATTTGTTAGATTGTAGGGCATTTAAAAAAATTTCAAGGAATTTTCAAGAGCTTCAAAATACTTTAAGGGATTTTAAAAATATTTTAAAGAATTAGAATTGTCTTAGGGTATTTTGAATAAATTTCAATCTTTTCCATTGATTCTGAAAGATTTTAAAGATTTTACGGTATTTTTTAAAGATTCAAGGAAATTTCAAGAGCTTTAAAAACTTTCAATGGATTTGAAAGGATATTATGAAATATTTTAGGAAATTTCAAATTATTACAAGGAATTTTTCATTAATTTCAACAATTTGAAGGGTTCCAAAGGATTTGAAAGATTGAAGGGCATTCTTAGACATGTCAAAGAATTTTCAAGAATTTAAAAAACTTTCAAGACTTAAGGGATTTCAAAGGATTTTAAATATTTTAGCAAATTTCAATATATTCGAAGGAAATTTAAAAAGATTTCAAGGCATTTTCAATTAATTTTAATAGTTTGAAGGAATTCCAAAAGATTTAAAATATTATTTGGGATTTTTGAAAGACTCCAAGGAATTTTAAACAAGTTTTAATCATTTAAAGTGATTCCAAAGGATTTTAAGGATTTCAGAGTATTTTTAAATGTTCCAAGTAATTTTCAAGATCTTTAAAAATATTTAAAGGATTTAAAATATTTCAAGAATTTTTAAAATCATTTCAATCGTTTAAAGAGATTCTAAAGGTTTGAAAGATTTTAGTTTTTTGTTAATATTTCAAGAATTTAAAAAATTATTTCAATAATTTGAAGGGATTCTTATGGGATTACAAGATTTTAGGGAATTAAAAAAAATGCCAACAAATTATGAATAGCTTTAAAAAACTTCAAGGGATTTTAAAATATTTTAAAGGGTAAGAATTTTTTGATAGATTTGTACAACATGAAGTGACTCCAAAGAATTAAAGAAATTGTAAGATATTTTTAAAGTATCCGATGAATTTTTAAAGGCTTTAAAAAGCTTTAATTAAAAATTTTTTTAAATATTTTCAAAGGATTTTAAAAGATTTTCGAGAATTTTGGAATATTTCAAGTAATTTTCAAGAGCTTTAAATATGTGAAACAGTATTAACTGATTTTAAATATTTCAAAGTATTTAAAAATATTTTAAGGAGTTTTCGATTGATTTTCATAGTTCGAAGGTGTTTCAAAGAATTTTGAATATTGTAGAACATTTTAAAAGAATCCAAAATACTTAAAAGAGATTTAAATTTTGCTATGGATTTCCAAGAGTTTTAATGATTTTAAGAAGGGATTGGGAAAAGTTTTTATAGGTTTGTAAATAATTTCTTAGAATTTTGAAAAATATGGGACGATGTTATAAGATCTACAAAGTTTTAAAATTTTTAAAATATTTCAAGAGATTTGACAAGGATTCCGAGGACTTCAATCGTTCCAAAGATTTCAAGAGATTTACAAATATTTTTTGCAGTACATTTAAATTAATTGAGAATTCGCCTTAAATTCTTATCAATTTATCCTGAATTCTTTTAAATTTGTTTGCATTCTTTATACTCAATTCAATGGATTTTTGTGTAGTTTTTGTTTAAGTAATTTCATTAAACACTTTTGAATCCCCTTCAGTTTTTCTGAATGCATTTCAAACTTACTGAATTCAATAATTTTTTCATATTTCTTAATTGTTTTTTAATTCACTGAAATTTTTATGAATTTCACGGAATTGGTCTTATTTTCTTTGAATTTCTATAAATTCAATAGAATTTTACTGAAATAATCGATTTTTTTAAGCTTTTACAATTCATGTGAGTTCTTTAGAAATGAAATCTTTTCAACACTTTCTGAGTTTAATTAGTTCACTACCCTTTAGAAATAAATTAGACTTAATTTTGATAGATTCTAAATTTTGATAGATTTCAATTATTTAAAGTGATTCCAAAGATTTAAAAAAATTGTACGGTATTTTTAAAATATCCAATGAATTCTCAAGAGCTTTAAAAAGGTTCAAGGGATTTTAAAGGATTTGAAATACTTTAGAAAAGATTTTAAGGGATTTTAAATTTATTTGAGTAATTATAAGGGATTTTTAAAAATACCATGGAAAAATCGTATATATAATTTAAATTTCGACTTATTAATAATTTTTTAAATGATTAATTAATGAAAGTAATTAGTAATTTCCATTCACAATTTAAAAAATATTTCGCTAACCATGAGAATGATAAATTAAAAATGTATAAATTTGAATTCCGCGGAATTTTGAAAATTAATTTTTGCCGCCGCCCTTTTTTTTACAATGTTCGCTAATAAATTTAAATATAAGTCCACCAATGAGTTACGTTTTCTATTTAAATAGATATTTTGAAATTCCGTGCCTAAATTAGAGGATGCTGTCACATGATTCCAAACCAATCAGATCGCTTATCGATCAGAATTAATTTACAAAATTGAGCAACATAATTTAAAAAAATTAATGTCTGACAAAAACAAACACTCTCGAAGCTCTACAATCGAGGACACAACATTTAAAATCGCGTTCTATTTATAACAATTTAACAAACAAACAACTTTCGAGGTTATGTTTTTCAAATACGTCAAAAACGTTACCCGGAAATCCGGATATCTCCACCAATCAGTCATTGCGAGAGCAGCTCCCTCGTGCGATGAACAATGAATTCAGTCGTAGGAGCGAGTGCAAAGATCTATGTTGAAACTGCGGAGCTCATGGGAAAAAGGAGATAAGTGGAAAAACTAGTGCGGAATCCTATATTTTCCAAGTGTTACGTTTGAATATTTTTTCCGTTGTGCTCGCCATGACGTTGATCTGAAATCGTAATAAAAAATACCGATCCCGATGTTGGTCGCAAGACTGTGCCAATGTAGTTTACATGCTTTTGACGAGGAGAGAACCCGGGGAGGCATTTCGTGGATACCGAAGAAAGCTTCAAACGTGTTTGAAGCTTTCGAGGTCGTATTCATGGAACTATGAACCTGGACTCGTTATCTTTTACTTTGTCACAAATCAGTTATTTGGTTGCGAATTTAAATAAACGAAATTTTCGGGAAAGCTGCCAGGAAATATCAGCTGTAAGTACAACGAAACCTGTTGTGTCCTGCTTTCTCGCATCCTTCCCCTCCACCGATTGCTAGAGACAGTATTTTGCCACACGGCCTGAAACCCACACAATATGTTTGCTCACTTTTTTTCACCAAATTCGTACCCAAATTTCAAAACACTTTTTAATTAACCCCAAAAGACGACCAGCTGACGCTCCGTTTTTGTGGGATGCTCTCGTGCTCCGATAACCATTGCCTTACATACTGCTTTGTCTAATCACAGTTTTCCGTTAACGTTCCATTTTGAATAATGAAAGTCTCATTTTATAAAAAAACACGACAAATCGGTCAGGAAAAGATTCAACCTCTTTCAACAACAGTTACTGTCAATTTGACACCGATATTTTCAATTTTGGCAAGTGGAACGCAACTTTCTTTTTTTTTGTTCCAACTTCTTTTCTGAACCTATTTTTTTGCGAGTCTGCTTTCTCTTTTATGAAAAACATAATATGCAGATCATTTTCAGATAAACATTAAGCTGAAAGTTATCTGGCACTTGAATAGCATATAATTGAAGATAACATTGCTGAATATTTTGATCTGCTTTCCATTAAATTGCAAGAACACGTTTTAAACCTCCGAATATTTTCTTGGTATTTGTCATGGAATATGATTCACTTAGTCAAAAATAAATATTAGTAACAGGCTTTGGACTCGCCACACTATATGACACTTTTTTTTAAAAATATTTTTGTTATTGTTGGTAAAGTCTTGATCTTTCTTATAAATCAACAAAATAGTTTCACTTTCAACAAAGTAGTTGCAATTTCGCCGAAAAAAATTAATTATCAACAAAAAATGTAATAGTTGATATTTTAACCGAGAAAAAAATTTTATTTTAAATAAAAAATAGTTGAGATCCTCAATCTAAACAGATTAATTTCGAACCAAGCTGTTAATTTTTTAGCCAAATAGTTGAATTTTTCATGAAAAAGATTAATTTTCAAGACAGAAGGCTAATTTTCTATTAAAGCAGAAAAATTCTCAACAAAATATTGGGGGTTTTCACGAGAACAGATGAAATTTAATTTAAATAATTCAATTTTTACGCTAAAATGGAGTTGTTAAATTTTCCTTCAAAAAGTTGAATTTTAATTAACAAAATTATTGTTCAACAAAAAAAGGAACGAATTTTCATCAAAATACTTTAAAACTCAACTAAAATTGATTATTGTTTAACAAAACAGTTACATTTTAAACAACAGAATCGATATTCTACAAAAAAAGGATTTTCAACCAAATAGTTCAATTTTCGGGTTAATTCTTGGAACTTTCGAACCGAAAATACGAATTTTCAAAAAAAGATGCGAATTTTCAAGCAAATAGATAAATTAGCTACCAAATTATTAAATTACCGAGAGTATTTTTAACCAAAATCTTAACGAATTTTCAACATTTAAAGAAATAATTAAATTCCCTACCAAAATGATGAATTTTCAAGCAAATGGACGAATTTGCTATGAAATTGTTAATTTGTGAGTACAAAACAGTTGAATTTTCAACCAAAACAGTTCATCATTTAACTAGACAGTTGCATTATTAACAAAAAAAAAGGTATAATTACTACAGAAAGAGATGAATTTTCAAACAAAAGCTTAATGTTCATTAGAACAATTGAATTTTCTACGAAATTGTTGAAATTTTAAGCCAAAAGGACGAATTTTCTATAAAATATTTAAATTTTCAGTTAGAAGAATTAATTTGCAACAAAAAATTTCAACTAAAATTGTCCATGTTTAACCGAAAAAATAAAATTTGAATAAAGTAGTTCAATTTTCAATGAGGTATTTCAATTTTTCTCCTAAAAAGATGAATTTTCAATGAAAAATGTAAGTGTTGATATTTCAAAAACAAAAATATTTAATTTTAAATAAAAAGCCGGTGCAGTTTACCAACAAAAACGAATCCTCAACCAAATAAGGTTAAATTTCTACAAGATGTACATTTTCAACCCGAAAAACTTCGTTTATCAAGAAAGAAAGAGAGTGCAATCAAATTTTTGAATTTTTAAGCGATAAATAAATATAAATTTTGTTAATTTATAGACTAAATTTAAGTCTATAAATTTTAAGTATTACATTTTAAATAAGCGTTCGAGATAATTTTTAATATTTTTAAAGTATTAGGTTATAAAACTGTAAATTTTATTTAAAAAATAAATAAAAAATTACACCATTTTTTTCGGGCTATACATAAGTGTAATACTTAAAAAAATAAGACTATTTTTTCAAATTTGTGACATTATTTTTGATATCTGCAATGAGTCCGAGGCTTGTACTAAGATATCACTGACTTTATTAGATTTTCTTTTTTAATGAGAGGTTTCCTTGTTTACCAAAATATATTGAAAGATTTTTACAAATTTTAGATAAAATTTTAGAAACATTGAAACAAAGTATTCTTATAAAACAAGTATTTTTGTTAGACAATTATTTGTTTAATGTTTGATTTTTCCTTGTTAAATTTCCCCCTTTATCGATTATTATATTTAAATGTATTTTCGTAGTTGGCCAAGGGGAAGGGTCGGGAGGCGGACAGACATCTATTGCGCTGTTTGCTTTCGAGTGTTGACTTTTCCACTGGAGAACCACTGGAGTCCAGCGCACCGGACTTCTATCAAGTTCAGTTCTTGAAAGAGGAACTTACGTCCATTCTTAGTAAACCTGGATTCGTTTCGAACCTCTGCTACGCTTTTGATAATCCATTTCATCATCAAAAGGTGAGATATTTCTCGAAAAACGGTCCAATTTTAATTTAATTTCAGGCAGATCGTGGAAAAGTCAGGGAATTTTTTTCGCCGGAAAATTTCAAGGATTTTGAAAAAAACAATTGCAGTCACATTTAATAACTTTTTAGTAACTTTTTAAAATGAAAAGATTTAGAAGGGCTTTATAAATTTGCAATGGATTTCACAAGATGTCAAAGGATTTAAAATATTTTAAACTATTTCAAAAGAATCCTACAGGGTGACCAGTGACCTTGAAAACCTGGAACTCTCCTTGAATTTTTCACGATGTTTATAGATTGCAATGAATATACTTTGATATTGTGAATAATTCCATAAGTTTTTAATTTCTCCTCCGCTAATATAGAATGTTAAATATATTAAAAGTTCATAATGATTTCAAAAGATTTCAAGAATTTCAAAGATTTCAAAACAATGAAAGATTTTAAAAGATTTCAAAAGATTTAACAAAGAGTTCAAACATTCCAGTGATTTCAAAGAATAAAAAAAATCAAGAAAGATTTCACACATTATTTCAAAGAATTCACAGGGACTTCAAAAGATTTCAGGAATGTTCGAGATTTCAAGAAGTACATCAGGTTTGAAAGATTTTAAAACACTTCAAAGATTAAAGAAAGATTTCAAAATTTGTTAGAATATTTCAAACAGTTTTTGAATGTTTCAATGATTTCAAACAAATACAAAAGGTTTCAGAAAGATTTCCCAAATATTCCAGAGATTTTAAGCAATTTT
>NC_046663.1:64089194-64133300 GCF_010883055.1 Belonocnema kinseyi | reverse complement strand
TTTCAACAAGGGAACAGTACACCAAAATTTCAAATGTTCCAGGGATTTTAAACAAATACAAGATTTCACAAATTTGTAAGAGAATTCATAAGGATTTCAAAAGATTTCAAAGAAATTACAATAGATTTTAAAGATTTGAATACATTTGAAAGATTAAAGAAATATTTTACAAATATTTCAAAGACTTCATACAGATTTAAAATAATTTTAAAGATTTCAAAGATTTTACAAACATTTTAAGATTCTCAAAGATTTTACAGAAATTTAAAGATTTTATAAAGATTTTAAATACTTATAACAAACGGTTATTTTATTATTTGATGTAAGCAAGGAGACCTGGAAAAACTTGATTTCTTGACATGGAAAACCTGGAAGAGACCTTGAATTTTGTTTCTAAGAATTGCTAGACACCCTGAACGGCGTTTTCAATGATCTCACCACCATATTACAAAACAATAATATAGATTTCAAAAGTTTTGAAAATATTTGAAAGATTTAAAAGGATTTTGAACATTTTACAAAGATTTTACGGGTTTCAAAGATTTAAAAAAGGAAATACACCAGATTTGAAGGATGTGAAACGATTTCAAACAATTCAATTATTTCAACGAATGAAAAAGATTTCACAAACAAAGATTTAAGAACATTTTCACAAATATTTTTAAAAATTTGAAAAGATTTCCCAAGGATTTCGAACATTTCATAAAGATAGCAAGGATTTCAAAGATTTGAAAAAGGCATGTATAGCACATATCAAAGATTTCGAACATTTTCAAAGATTTTAGGGAGAGTATAGTAAGCCATAGTTCTAAGATTTCAAAAGATTTTACACAGATTAAAAATATTTGAATGATTCCGAATTGATACAAAAGATTTTACAAAGATTTAAAAGACTTCATTAAAATTTTATAAAGATGTAAAAATAATACCAGAATTCTAAAGATTAAAAAATAAATAGTACGCCGGGTTTTAAAGAATTTAAAACATTTCTAATATTTTCAACGATTTCAAATATTTTAATAATTTCAAACTAATCCGAAAGATTTGGAAAATGTTTCAAAGATGTTAAACCAAAAATTAAATAAAGCTTTTGCAAATATTTCAAAGATTTCATATATTTTCAAAAGGTTTCAAAAAAGTTCACAAAGATTTCAGATTTCAAAATATTAAAAAAAAAGATTTCACACATTTTAAACACTTTAAGAGATTTCAATGAATTTAAAAAGATTTCAACGATTTCAAATACGACTTATGTTTGAAAAAAAAAAAGAATTTGTTTATTTATGGTTTTGCCTTCTTTAAAAAATGTTCTCCAATAAAACATGAAATGGAACATTTTTACATTTATAATAAACTTCATTATTTTATTTTGGTTATTTTAATATTTGTTTAAAAAATGAGCCCTGGAAAAAGTTTAATTCTTGGCCCGAAAAAACCTTTAAAAGACTTTGAATTTCGTTCCTAAGAATCGCTGGGTACCCTCCCCAAGGCATTTTCAATAGTTTTAAATAGGTTCAAAGAATTCTAATGATTTGATATATTTTTTGGAATTTTAAAAGGCTTCAATGGATTTTTAATTTATTTTAATCATATAAAGGAATATAAAAAGATTTTAAGTATTTTAAGGCATTTCCAAAGATTCCAAGGCATTTTCATGGCCTCAAAATTTAAAAAAATTAAAGGATTTGAAATCCTTTAGGGCATTTTAAAAGATTTCAAGAGATTTTCAAAGCTTTAAAAAATTTCAAAGAATTATAAAAGAGTTCAAAGAATCTTAAACGTTTGAGGGTATTGTGAAAGATTTCGATCGATTTTCATTAGCTCTAAAAAGTTTCAATTTTATTAAAAAGTTTTCAAAGGATTTGAAATATTTTCGAGAATTTTAAAAGCTTGCAAAGAGTTTTTGTTTTATTTTAATAATTTAAAGGGGTTTCAAAGGATTTGAAACATTTCAGGGAATATTTAAAGAATTGAAGACATTTTTCGAAGCATTTTCAAGATATTAATAATTTGCCAAGTAATTTCGAAGGATTTTAATTATTTTAAAGGATTTACAACAATTTCATGTGGTATTAAAGAATTTTCTAGAATGTTCGAAGCTCGAAGATATGCAATGATTTTATAAGACCTATAAGGTATTATTAGGATAGGATATTTGATAAGTTTTCAATGGGTATTATAAGATTTTCGAGGATTTTAAAGATTTAAAAATAATTCAAGACATTTCCAAAGATTTTAGGATATTTTAAGAGATTCTAAGGGATTTTCGATTTAATTCAATAATTTGAAGGGGAATTCAATAAACTTGTATTATTTTATAATATTTTTAAAAATGTGAAGGAATTTTCTAGACTGTACATGTTTTAAAAATATTGGATGTGAAATATCTTAGGGTATTTTTATTACACTTTAATCATGTTAGTAGTATTTTTAAAACTTCGAGTGAATTTTCAAGAGCCTTAAAAAGTCACAAGTGATTTAAAAAGATTGGATATATTTGAGAGTATTTTTAAAAATTCCCAGAAATTTTCAAGAGCTTTAACAATTTCTCAGGGTTTTTAAAGGGTTTGGAAATATTTTAGGAGTTTACATAATTTCAAAGGATTTAAAATATTTTAGGGCATTTTAAAAGATTCCAAGGCATGTTCTCGAGTTTTAAACAGTTTCAAAGTATTTGAAATATTTTAGGGTATTTGAAAAGATTTAAAGAAATTTTCGAGAGATTTTTTTTTTCTTCAAAAATTGTTTTATGGCGTTATAAAGAATTTCCTAGCATATCGGAAGATATGGTATGATTTTACAAGGCCTTGAAGGTTTTAAAATATTTAGAAATATTTCAAGGAATTCTATCAGATTTTCGAGAATTTCAGTCATTTCAGTAGTATTTAAAAGATCTTAAGGTTCGAGAAATATTAGGTTTCATAGAATCACACAGGATTTTATAATACTTAAATGGATTTAAAACAATTTATTTACAATATGTGACAGATTTTGTAGGGTTGCAAAGTTTTGAAGAGATTTTCAAATATTTTTTGTAATTCATTTGAATTATTTTAAATTCATCTTCAATTATTAGGTATTTCATCAACAAAATTTTAATTCCTTTGAATTTCTCTAAACTTACTGAATTTAATTAATGTTTTCATATTTTTGAGTTGTTTTGAATCGTCTTGGTTTAAAGTTAATCTTTTTGGTTTAAAATTCAACTATTCCATTAAGTTGAAAATTCCACTATTTAATCAACTATTTTATTTGCATTTATCTGGTTGAGAATGAAATAGTTTTACTTGATAAGTTAGGAATTTGAAGCTGTTTAAATTGAATTTAATATAGTAGCCACATTGATAAAATTTAAGTACAATAAGATAAAATAAAAATTTCTTTGAACTACTATTCAAATTCATGGACTTCAAGCCAAATTCAAGGAATGATTAATCATGTTTTAGTATTATTTAATTAATCTATGGTGCTAATATATTTAACAATATTATCTAATAAAATTTCTCAAAGCTTTATAAGTTAAGTAAATTAATTGAATCCTTAGAAACTGATAAAAAAAAACATTATTTATAATAAACTCAAGAACTTGTGTAACTTTCAGAGTAGATTCTTTAAAAAAATGCGAAATATTTGAATGGCTGCCTATTATGAAAAATTATACTTGGAATTGTCAGGAAATTTTTGCCGGAATTCGAGTAGACATTCTGTAAAAGTGAAATGTGTTTCTAAAATCGTAATGAATTCTTTCCAGACTATAAACGCATCTCCGAAGTTTTTTCAACACGTGCGTAAAGTTCTCGGAGTCTCCTTGGTACAGCAAGTTGTAATTGAAATCGCCTTGCAACATTCCGAGAACCCGGAAATCCAAACTTCAGCACTAGAAGATCTCCAAAAGCTGGTGCCGGATTTGATAAAGAATTACGTCAACTCGGAGAATATTAAGAAGCAGAACGACGGTTTAAACGACTGTTCGCCCGAGATCCTACACTTTATTCTATTATTTATATTGCAAATTCCGAGTCGTATTGAACTTACGCCAGATTCAAAGGAAAAATTTCTAAAAAATTTGCGGCGGGACTTTCCCCGTGAACTGGTACCAGTGGTGCTAGCACCACTTTTGTATCCAGGCGACGGGGAAGCGCCGCGTGATACCCAGCATACAATGACGACCAGTCAAATGGTAGGTTTCAAATTTTAGGTTTCAAGAAATTAAACATTTAGGGGCGGAATTTTAGTTTTTATAGTTCTTAAATGCCCAATAATGTTATGTTGATCAAATGTTCTCGAGAATATGCTCAGCATTTTGGAGAATTTAAAGCATTTATTGTTTAAACAAATATATTATAATTACTACCTGTATTTTGACAAAAATATTCTGGAGTGACAAACATTTGAGGAAATGTCAGGAAAAGCCTGATAGAGTTGGTGAATTTTCGAAAAACTAAATTTGTAGTTAATTTTATTATTATGGATAAAGATCGCAACTGTTTGGTTGAAAATTGAACTCGTTTTGGTTGAGGATTCAAACAATTTAATGAAAATTCATCTTTTTTTGTTGAATTCAACTATTTTTGGTATAACATTAAAATTCTTTCTGGTTGAAATATCAAATATTTTTGTTTTTCAAAATTTAATCATTTCGTTGAAATTTATGTCTTTTTCAGTTGAAAATTGTTTTAACTGAAACTTTAATTAGTTCATATTTGGGCCAGCATTTATCTTAAGTTGAAAATTCAAATATTTGGGTTCAAATTCCGCTATTTTACTGAAAATTAGAATTTGTGGGAGAATATTTAAGCTGCTTGTTGACTAATTCCTATTTTTGGTTGGAAATTTCTTTAAAAATTCAAATATTTAGTTTAAAACGGCATGTGCTTGGTTCAAAATCTATCTATTTTGGTAGGAAATTTATCTTATTGGTTGAGATTTAATCTTTTTGGTTGAAATCTTATTTTCGGTACAAAATTTATCTTAAGTTAAAAATCCATGTATTTGATTAGCAATTACATTTTTTTAGTTAAAGATTTATCATTTTAGTTGAAAAATTCACTTTAACTATTCCATTTTTTTGTCGAAAATTTACCTTCTTTGATAGAAATGTAGTCTTTTTCGTTAGAAAATGTTCTGTTTGTAGAAAATTTAATTCATTTCTTTAGTTCAAAGCAAATATTTAGTTAAAAATTCGTTTTTTTTATAAAAAATTCATATTTTGGGTTGAAAATTCCACTATTTAGTCAAAAATTCATATTTTTAGTTGCAAATTCATCACAGATTAAAAATTATTTTCTTTGGCTGAAAGTTCGTTTTTTGGTTCAAAATCTATTTTGACAGGAAATTCATCTTATTGGTTGAGATTTCACCTTTTTGGTTGAAAATTATTTTTTTCTTTTTTAGAATTAATTTTTTAAACTGAAAATGTAACTGTTCCATTTTTCGTCAAAAATCTATTTTTATAGAAATTTAATCTTGGTTGTAAATTTACTTTAATTATTACATTTTTTGTCGAAAATGTACCTTCTTTGATAGAAATGTAATCTTTTTCTTTAAAAAATGTTCTGTTTTGTAGATAATTGAACTATTATATTTTTGTTTAAGAATTAATTTCTACAGTTGAAAAAAAGATTTAATTAAAAATTCGTTTTTTTTTTTTTGTATAAAAACATCTTTTGGGTTGAAAATTCCACTATTTGGTCAAAAATTCATATTTTTGGTTGCAAATTCATCACTGTGTATAAAAATTATTTTCTTTGCTTGAAAATGTATATTTTTAGTTAAAAATTATCAAATTATGCTGAAAACTCGTTTTTTGTTTTGTTTAAAATTTGCTTTTCTAAGAGCAAATTGAAATATTCTAGTTTTGATTTTTAAATGTATCTTTTTTTAGTTGAAAATTAATATATTTTATTAAAACTGTATCTTTTTAGGTAGAAAATTCGTCTTTTTTGTTTAAAATTTAATTATTTTGTTGACAATTTATTTTAGTTGAAATTTGATTGTTTTAACTGAAAATTTAATTCTTCAATTTTTGATCAAAAAATATATATTTTTTTTCAATGAAGAAAAAACTTGTTGATTTTTTTTTTTAACATTTATTTTTGTAACATGTCAACTATTTTAGTTTTCGTTGAAAATTGATCTTTTTTATATTAAAATTAATATACATTGCTGAAAATGAGTCTTTTTTGGTAGAAAATTAATCTTAACATTCAACTATTTCGTTAGAAAAATCATATTTTTGGTTGAAAATTCATTATTTTAGTTCAAACTTCATTTCCTAGGTTCAAAAAATATCTGTTTGGTTTGAAAATTCAACTAAAAAAGGGTTAAAAATGTATTCACAAAAAATTTTTTTGTTACCATTTAAATTAAGAGCCCTTTCCAATTTGAATCGATACATTTTCCCGCGAAATTTTAACATTGTATTTATTAATAATAAAAATAGAAAGTACGATTTTTTAAATCCTAATTGAAAATGCTTATAAATGCTCTTTAAATTTCCAAAGCGCATAAAGGTCGAGCATATTCGTATGCTCGTGAGGATTTCTCCGAGCACTTAGTCTTTAGAACGCTAAGTTTTGATCATGACTTATATTATTTTAGGATGCAACCGCTTTAGTGGAACTCATAATGGAGTTAGGATACGGATTCACCAGTAGCGTGGAGGATTGTCGATCTGCTTTAACTGGACTTGGTGCTCGAGAAATTTCGGCATCATGTGTGGCAAGAGTCTTGGCTCATATGGCCCGCAGCTGCACTGGTCTAGACGATGCTGGAGGCTTACAGTCCTTTTGGTCGAATTCAAACTCTGGTCAGGATTCCAATAAAGATAAATCAGCTGACGGTGTTCCAAAAACATGGAATGTCGAAGTCTTTGTTCAGACTCTAAAAGACATCGTGAGTAGCTTTTGTTTTATTTTATTTTTTTGTTGAAACTCGAATTACTATAAAGTCTATACAGGGATCAACAATCTCGAAATATTTCCTCTTTTCTCCTTAAATATGCAATATTTGAAAATATGAATCTTCGTTCTGCATCTAGACATTTTTTTGATTCAGAACTAGAATATACTGCCGCTAGTAGTGACAGTTTTTTTTTTGTTATTGCAGAATGATTTGTTATAATTAATTTAACTTTGTTAAATTGGACTCATTTCAAACTAAAGTATTTAGGATTTAAATAGAACTTTAAAGCTAAAATACTTTTTCGCTGATTCTATACAAATTACAGCCCTCATATACCGGTGCCTATACCTCCTAGGGAACCCTATATATTTACTTAAGGTCCCTAAAGTGCCCTATTTTCAAGATTTGATTCCTGTCGTACCCTATTTGCGAGCCATAACGGAACTTTCAAAAAGTTGATAATTAGATCGAAGCTTCCAAGAGTCAAGCATTTAAAAAAAAGCAAGAATCAGCGCATCTTTGAAAGATGTAACTGTCACTTTTTTTCAATAAAATAACTCATGAATCAATCACTATTTAACTCATATCTATACCTGTTTATGCATTGTCTTGAATTCTTTCGAAATATTGAAGGGTGTTGTTCAGATTTTAGAGTATTTTTTGAAACTTCTAAGGCATTTCAAGAGCTTTTAGTTTGAAAGGTTTGAGGGGTTTTTAAACGATTTCAAGGAATTATTAATTAATCTCATTAATTTGAAGAGATTTCAAAGTATTTGAAATATTTTAGGATAATGCATTTTCTAGAATTTCAGAAGATACAGAACGATTTTACAGGACCTATTAGGTTTTAATATATTTTGAAAGATTTCACAGGATTTATCAGATTTCCGAGAATGTCAATGATTTTAAGGGATTTTATTTAAGGCTGTCAGCGTATTTTAATGTATTTTACATGATGTCAGAAAATATCGTCATAGCATTTCATGGGATTTTATCATATTTTAGTGAATTTAAAGAATTTATTCACGAGAAGTGAGTTATTTTTTAGGGTTTCAAAGATTTAAAGAGATTTGACATTATTTGTTGGAATTCACCCTGAATACTTATTCATTTATCCTGAATTCTTTTTAATTCTTTAAGAGTTCTTTTTATTTTATTTTTTATTTATTTTAATGATTCTCAATTTACTGGATTGCAATGGAAATTTGTTATTTATTTCAATAATTTGAAGAGATTTCAAAAACTTTGAAACATTTAGGATATTTTAAAAGATTCCAAGGCATTTTAAAGAAATTTAAACGATTTCGAGGGATTTCTACAGATTTTAATAATCTTAAGGGATTTTAACATTTTAATGAATTTCCAAGAATTTATTCGCAATAAGTGAGGGATTTTGTAGGTTTTCAAAGATTTCAAGTAATTTTCAAATACTGTTTAAATTCATTTGGATTTAAAAAATGTTTTGGTCGATTCCTCTTGAAATATTTTAAACTCGTCTTAAATTCGTAGGAATTCCATCAACTTCTTTTGAATTCCCTTTTAATTTTTCTAATTTCAGTTTTAACGTACTGAATTCAATGAATTTACGCTTTTTTTTTTAAATTGTTTTTAAAATTCATTCTGATTTTTTATAAATTTCATCCAATTCTTTTCGTTTCCCTTACATTTTTTTAAATCCTCTCAAATTTTACTGAAATAAATGGGTAAAATTTGAAAGATTTGAAATTATTTGTTGAAATTCATCCTGAGTTCTTATTAATTTATCCTGAATCCTTTTAAATTCTTTGTAATTAACTTGATTTTTTTAAATTTACTTGAATTCTTTCAAATCTAATCAATTGAAGGGTCCGGGTCTAAACCCGTTAACTGACATTTCAGAAATTTTACACGACGAAGGAAAGTCGTTCCGCTGTAGATACCAAAAGGCGATTTTAGAAAATCTATTTAAAAAAAAAAACAAATAACAATTTTGCCATGTCATTTACGGGATATTAACTGCATATCAAAAATGTTAAAGAAATTACGAAAAAAAAATCAATGTCGAAAAAATGTCAGTTAACAGGTTTAGAATGAGGACTCTTCAATTCTACTTAGGTCAATGGATTCTTTTTTTTTATTTGTAAAAATTTTTATTTAATTGATCCTGAACTTTTATAACCTCACCTTGAATTGTTTAGCATTTCATCAGTCTTTTGAATTACCTGAAATTTTTCTAAGCTCATTTCAAAGTTACTGAGTTCAATTAAGTTTTTTTCATATTTTTAACTCGGTTTCAATTCTTTAGATTTTTTTTTTAATTTACCTTGAACATTTATGAAATTCACCGAATTCTTATCGTTTCCCTTTAATTTCTCTAAATTTATTCAAATTTTACGAAAATCAGTGGAATTGTTTGGATTAATTTGTTTTTCAATTTCTTTGAATTCTTTTGATTCTAACTTGAATTGTTTTGAAGTCTTATGACTTTATCCAGAATTTGTTACCATTTGAGCGCGAAAAAGTATCATATGACTAATTTCTAGAAAACTTTAGAGAATAAATTTAATTTAATTTTAAGGAATTTTTGCGGTTTTCAATAGTTTCAATAGTAATTCATTTAAAAAAATCGCAAAGCGTTTCAAGAGATTTCGTTTTGAAAATGGTAAAACTGTTGAAATAAAACAATTTTTATGGGGTTTTAGATAGTTTGTTTTTCATATTATAAAATCTACATCCAGGTACGTTAACGCACGGGTCATGCACATGCGTTTACTGCCAGCCTAAAATATTTTAGACGTTCAGAATTGAACTATGTTAAAGTGGATTCCTTCATTTAATAATGAAGGAATTTTTATCAGATGAAATATTCTTGTTTATGAGACCGATTTAAAACATATAAAAATTCTTTATTTAACAAATTTTATGTTTTTTTCTCTGACTTTTTTATATCGCCGTGAATATATTTTTAACAAGCTAGGTATATAATTAAAAAATTATTTAACATCATTAAAAAACAGTACAATTTCTTATAAAGAGCTTTTTTCTTCTTTTCTAAATGCAAACGTAAATTGTGTTTAATCTTTCCCCTATTTTCCTCCTTTTGCATGAAAAAAATACCCTATTTCCTCTTTCCTGTGAGCTCTTTTTGCGCTGTGATCCCTGGCTAGGAAGTGGAAACAAGACAAATATTTTGTCAAAACAGCCTTTAAATAAAAAAATATAATAAAAACTAATCAATGTCTTTCTCATTTCGCAGCAGTCGTCGATACAATGGAACGACGTGATCATACAACTCGATCACTCCGAATTCATCGTGAAAGATCGTCCAGGACTGAATTTACTGATCACCGGTTTGAGATTGGGCCTCCAACTCCAGGGTTTCCCCCTGGACGTATTTCCCGTCGAACTCTTCTACAGACACTGGGACAACGTGGAGGGTCAATTTTCTCTAGTACAACAAATTCTAAAGTGTCCAGACATCTTCTGCTTCGCGGACTATCCGTATCACTCGGTAACGGTCGATGTCCTGAAAGCAGCTCCGGAAGGTGATAGCAAAGAAGCGCAGACCTGGAGATCCTTGAATGTCGTGGAGCTTTTGCTGCACATGGCAGAGAGAGGATTATACGCACCAGTTCAAGACATATTCAAATGGCCAATCCAGCATTGTCCCGACGTTCTTGTCCTTGCCTTACTTCAAATCAATCCGCCAATCACTTTACTCAGACAGGAGCTGCTTAGCACTCTAATGCCAATTTTCTTCGGTAATCATCCCAATTCTGCTGTGATATTGCATCATGCCTGGCATGTAAATAACGTGAAGATAAAGACTATAATAATGCACGCCATGGCAGACTGGTACTTACGAGGTGATCATGACCAAACGAGATTATCCCGAATTCTAGATGTAGCGCAAGATCTGAAGGCACTATCCTCGCTGCTTAATGCACAGTCCTTTCCATTTGTCATTGATCTTGCCTGTCTCGCTTCGAGAAGGGAGTATTTAAAGCTTGAAAAGTGGCTTACAGATAAAATCAGAGACCATGGAGAAGTCTTTGTGACTGCTTGCGTCAAGTTTTTGCAAAGAAGATGTCCTCAAGTGACGGGTTCCGGTATCAAGGAAGATCCCACTGTTCCGAAAGCTAGCCAACTTCCACAGGAGACCCTCACGACGATTCTTGCGTGTCTACAGCATTGCGCTGGGTAAGCTGTAGTTTTTTCTTTTCTTCTAACAAACTTTTGATGCTTACGGGGGTGTTCAACAATCAGGGAAAAGCAGAGCATTTTTTGGTCAGGGATTTTAGAAAGAAAACTGGCAAAAGTCAAGGAATTTCGGTAGGAAACACTTTAGGTAACTGTCAAGAATAATTAGGGCGGCCACACAATCATATCACTTTAGACACTTTTATTTCAATTATTTATTCGATGAATTGAATTGGAAAAATTGAGAGAGAAAAATCACTATTGAATTCAAGTCTATACCTATTTCTGAATTTTGTTGAATTATTTTGAAATATTTTAGGATAATTCTGTAAAAGAATGAAATAATTTGAAAAATTTCCGGATATTTTTTTTTTAATTCCAAGCAATTTTCAAGAGCTTCATAAAGTTTTAAGAAATATTGTAGGGTATTTTTAAAGATTTCAATAATTTAAAGAGATTTCAATGACTTTGAAATTTCCAAGGATTTGAAATATTTTAGGATATTCTAAAAGATTCTAAGAAATTTTCGATTCATTTCAATAATTTGAACGGATTTCAAAAATTTTGAAATATTTTAGAATACTGTCAGGGTGTCTAGTGACCTTGAAACCCTGGAACTCTCCTTGATTTTTTTTAAAACAATCTTGAATTTTAATTATTCTTTTTTCTCTCTTTGAAAACAGTAATTTTATCGAAATGCGAAGAGTAATTTAAATCTTTTAGCCGATTATGAAAGAAACATCTCGTTTAGAAAAAATCTTGCTGCTGAAAATTTGTTTAGTCGTCAAGATATAATTTATCTTTTGTTTATTACAGAATAAATAAAGATATTGCAAGGCACTTTTTGTTGAGGTGTTCAACTTAAAAATTATAAAAATTATGAGTTCAAAATTTCGATGTTAATTCAGTTGTAGAATTTGAATAAGCCATGGCCATACAACGGATTTTTCGAGGGGTTGACCACTCGGTTTTTGAGTGTACAACATATTTCAAAAGGTTACAAAATATTTCTAAAGATTTCAAACATTTCAAAATATTTTAAATATCTTCAATGTTTCATAAAGATTCCACGGATGTTAACGATTTAAAAAGGCGCGCACGCCAGATTTCACAGCAATTTCACAAACATTTTAAAAATTTAAAGGATTTCAAAGATTTTAAAAAGGGTACAGTACACCAGATTAAAAATATTTCAAACAATTCAATGACTTCAACGAATACAAAAGATTTTCCAAAAACATTTCATATAGATTTGTAACATTTCACAAAGATTTGGAACATTTTACGAAGATTTGGAACATTTTACGAAGATTTTAAAACTTACAAAAGAGTTTAAAGCTTTTAAAAAGTGTATATTAAATCACATTTCTAAGATTTCAAAACATTTCAAAGATTTTAAACAATTCCAACATTTTTGTAGGCGATATCAAAAGATTTCACTAAGATTTATAAAAATTTAAATAATTCCAACGAATTTAGATTTCAAAAGATTTAACAAAGATTTCGTACACTGCACAAAGATTTTAAAACTTTCAAAAGATTTCAAAGCATTTCGAAGATTTTAAAGAACTTCAACATTTTGTAGGAGATATCAAAAGATTTAACAAAAGTTTCAAAGATTTCATAAAACATTCATAAAGATTTCAAAACAATACGAAAATTTCAAAGATTTCAACAAGGATGCAATACACCAGATTTCAAGGATTTTAAACCATTCCAAAGATTTGAAACGATTAAAAAATATTTAACAAGATTTCAAACAATTATAAAAGATTTTTCAAATATTTTAAAGAATTCTTAAGGATTTCAAAACATTTCAAGAATTTCAAAGATTCCAACACCAAATTTACAGATTTCAAATCATTTAAAATATTTTTAATGATTTCAAAAGGTTTCAACAAATTTGAGAAGATTTGAAAAGATTTTAATACTTCTAAACGAACAGAAAAGATTTCACGAACAAAGATTAAAGAAACATTTCAAAAATTTTATAAAGATTTAAAAAAATTGCACACAGTTTTCGTAAATCTCAAAGCTTTCAATGACTTAAAAGATTTCAACAAGGGTACAGTACAACAGATTTTAAAGATTTACAAATATTTTAAACGATATCAAAATTTTTTATAAGATTTCAAAAGATTTAACAAAGATTTCAAATATTCCAGTGATTTAAAACGATTACAACAAATTTCATAAAGAGTTAACAATTATTTCAAATATTCCATTAATTTCAAACGAATACAAAAGACTTAGAGAAGATTTCACAGTTTCTTTAAGAGTTCATAAGGATTTCAAAGGATTTCAAGAATTTCAAAACATTTCAAAGATTTTAAGTGATTACAAAAGGTTTCAACACACTTGAGAAGATTTCAAAAGACTTCAATGATTTTAAACAAACACAAAAGATTTCGCAAACAAAGATTAAAGAAAGTTCACCAAGATTTCAAGAATTTTAAAAGCTTTGAAAAATGATAAAAGATTTCACCGAAATTACAAGCTTTCACTAAGGTTTGTAATACTTCACAAAGATTTCAAAGATTTAAAAATATTCCTAATGATTTCAAAAATACGACTCATGTTCGCAAAAAATTAAGAATTTGTTTATTTACGATTCGGCTTTCTTCAGACATTTTTGGCTAATAAAAAATGAAATGGCTCATTTTTTACATGTATGACAAACTTTTATTTCATTATCTGATGTAAAAAAGGAGACCTGGAAAATTTTGGTTTTTGACCTGGAGAATCTGGAAAAGACCTTGAATTTTGTTCCTAAGAATCGCTAGACACCCTGACTATGAAAATTTTCCAAGAATTTTCAAGAGATGTGCATTTTCAAAAGATTAGAATTTTACAGATTGTATGGTATTTTTAAAAGTTAAAAGGATTTTTTAAAATTCTAAGGATAAAGTGCTGTCAAAGGATTTGAAGTATTTGAGAAAATGCTTGATAGATTTCACTATTTTGAAGGACTTCCAAATAATGTTTAAGATTCTAGAGCATTTAAAATAATTATACAAATATTATAGATTTCAGTCATTTGAATGTATTCCAAAGTATTTTTTAAATTTTAGTGCATTTTAAAAACTTCAAAGGAATATAAAGAGCTTTACAAAATTTAAAGGGATTTCAAAGAATTTGAAATATTTGAACATTTTCAAGTATTTCCAAGTATTTTTGACAGATTTCAATACTTTTAAGGGATTTGAAATATATATATATATATATATATATATATAAAATCTTAAAAGATTCCAAGGCATTTTCAAAAGGTTAAAACATTTTCAAGTAATTCCAAAGGATTAAAATAACTTTAGGGTATTTTAAAAATTTTCAGATATTTTTTCACGCGATTTCCAAAGATTTAAAAGAATTTTAAAGATTTTGGGATATTTTATAAGATTGTAATGAATTTTCAGTTGATTTTAATAATTTAAAAGGATTTCGATTTTTTCATTTTATGGTATTTAAATGTATTCTGAGGTATTTTTAAGATCTTTCCAGAATTGCAGCAGGGTTTCAAAGGATCTTAAAGAATTTGAAATATTTTTAGCTATTTTTAAATATTTGAAGGAAGTTTCGATTGGTCTCAATAATTTCAAGGGATTTTAAAGGATTTAAAATATTTTAGGGTATTTCAAAAGATTCCAAAGCATTTTCAGAAGATTGAAAGATTTTCCAAGGATTTGCATAATTGTATTGGGGTTTGGTAATCCTCAAGGGATCTTAATTCAAATTTTCAGGAGTTTAGGAAATATCAGATTTCAGGAGATTTTATGATATTTTGGTGGATTTCAAATAAATTATTCAAAAGAAATTAAGGAGTTCAAAGATTTTTAAGTATTTCAAAATATTACAGCAGATTTAAACAAAATTTTAAGATTTTAGGTTATTTTAGAAGATTCCATGGAATTTACAATTGATTTCAATAATTTAAAGGCATTTCAAAAAATTGTAGGGTATTTTAAATAATTCTAAGGAATTTTTATGAGCTTTCAAAATTTTCAAAGAGGTTTCAAAAGATATTAACTGATTTGAAGTAATTTGATTATTTTCGATTGATTTTCATAATTTGAAGTGATTCCAAAGAAGTTTTAAGATTCAAGGCATTTTCAAGTGATTTAGAAAATTTCAAGCGATTAGAAAGGATTGTTAAAGATATATATATATATATATATATATATATTTGAAAAATTTTCAATTTTTTTGCAATTTTCTTGAATTCATGTGGAATTTATCCTGAATTCTTTTAAATTATTTTTAATTCTTAAATTCTTGAATTTTTTAATTCACTTGATTTATTCGAAATTCACTAAATTCTGCTCAATTAAATGATTTTTTTTTATTTTTTGAAGTTATTGTTTCATTCATCTTAATGTTTTTAAACTCATTTCAAACTTACTAAATTCAATTTTTTTTATTTTTGAATTTCTTTCAATTTACTTGAATTCTTTTTAAAGTCACTTTGAATTTGTATGAATTTAATCGAATTCTTCACATATACTTTTCATTCCTCTTAATTCCTTCCAAGCTTACTAAAACCAATGGTAGTTTTTGGACTTTTTTGCAATTCAATTGAATTCATTTAAATTCAAAAGAAAATTAGTCAATTTCAGTCACTTTTTGGGTTAGAATTGAGTCATTTTTTGGTCACTTTTTTCAATTAAATTAGGTTGTGGTAGGCGTATGATTAACAATTTTTCACTTGTTTTATTCCATTTGTAAAAGATTCTGAATGAAAAGTGTTACAAGTTGAGAATTTTAGTCTTCAAATATTAATGACTAGAGAAAATAAAATATTAAGGGAAAAGTCGGGGAATTTTGAAAATAAAGTTTTGCCGTCACCCTGGCTTAGAATGATCACTGGGCCTGGCAATCGGGAATTAAAATATTGATTACTTTTTCAGAAATGTTTCCCAGGATTGCGCGGAGGCAATCATGACGATGGTACAAAATTGTAGTTTGATGTTAAGTAAAGGAACAATGAATAGACCACCACCACAAGGTGTTTTGAGGCACCGAGGCCTCGAACCTTTCAATCCCGCAACTCTCGGAGGACAAGTAAGTTCAAACTCATCTCCTCGAAAAATTCCATCTCCTGGAAGCATGCGATATTTGATTTTCCCTTTACAATTTTCAGTTATTCACCTCAAAACAAGTGGACCCTCTCGGGAATTTAGGTTCTAGTCTAGCATCAATGGGTCTCGGTTCCAGTCTCGGTCCTCCAAGTAGTTCAGCATTTAATTTGCCAGGAGCACTCGGACCTTTGGTTTCCGCTCCTGGATCACCCTCGCGACTAATGGGACCGTCCCCAAGTCCATTTCCGGGTATACTGCCTCTAACATCTCAACTCCACTCAGGAGCAGTTGGCACTCAAGGGCCTTCAGTGATCGCCGGAACAACCGCAATTGGTGGCCTAGGTCGCCTCGGGCCTCCAGCTGGAAGTGAAAAGGCAAGACTTCCAGACACGGCCAATCTTTTCCCCGACATGGCACAAAATGTCTCGAAAGAGATCGAGGATGAAGCTAATGGGTATTTCCAACGAATCTACAATCACCCGCCACATCCAACATTGTCGATCGACGAGGTTCTCGATATGCTGAAGAGATTCCAGGACTCGGGGATTAAAAGAGAGCGCGATGTATTCAACTGCATGTTGCGCAATCTCTTTGAAGAGTACAGATTTTTCCCCCAATATCCCGAAAAAGAATTACATATTACGGCGCAGCTTTTTGGCGGTATCATTGAGAGGGGCCTGGTGAACAGCTACATGACACTGGGCCTCGCTCTCAGGTTCGTGTTGGACGCTCTTCGAAAACCCGAAGGCACCAAGATGTACTATTTTGGTATCGCTGCCCTGGATCGATTTAAGAGCCGCTTAAAGGAATATCAGACTTACTGTGATCATGTCAGAACCATTCCCCACTTCAACGAATTCCCCACTCATCTGATTGAATACATCGAGTATGGCCTCCAAGCTCAAGAGCCTCCCTCGCGACCTCAAGGGCCCGTTGTTCCAAAAAACGTGATGATGCCCCCTCCCACGACTCCGTACAAGACTCTAACTACTACCACGATCACGACCAGCACCACGCAGTCGAAACCTGCTACAACTTCAACGGCCTCCCTGTCAGCAAGGGTAAGTTATTTTCTTAACAGGCCTCACAGACCGGGTCCCGATGTCCCCTATTGTACCTTATATTCAGTTAACAGGGTGGCCAACCATCCGGGAGATTTCCCTTATTTCATGATTCGCGCATTTTGTAATTCTTGAAATTTGCCAACTATAAAGTATATAATTTTCAAAGTGTTTAGAATAATTAAACTTTAAAGGTTGACAGTATTCAGGGGGGCCGCTGGCCCGGGAAAACGGGAAATGATAGTGAATTTATTTCTTGACCGGGAATTTTGCGAATTTTAAGAAGAAAAATTTGCCCAAGTTTGATTTCAACAGTTTTGTAAATAATTAAAGTATAAAAAACTGAACAATAATTGATTTGACAAAACGATTATAAATCCGTTTAAAATTTGGGAATTTCCAGATTGTAACTGTTTGAATTCGAAAATCTTAATACGAATTGAAATTAATATAATATCATTTATTCTGATAATTTTATTTTTAAATAACAATTTTAATGATTGATCAATAAAATATTTTTAATTCAAAATGTTAGGTCTTCCTTTATATTATTTTTTATGTTAAATTGAATAAATAAATTAATATATTATTTTTATTAGTTTTCTTAGCCATTAATAATTTCAATTTAATACGAGTAAATTGAATACAACTATATGCAAAATTAAGCACTTTGAAACTGAATTGTTTTACATAAAAAGCTTTAAATCTGTAGAATTTCGAAGAGCTTTTTAACTTTTAAAGTTACAATTTGACTCACTTTCATAATTCTTAAAAAGTTTCTAAATTTTTTGGTTGAAATCTGCAAAAATCTGCATTTCGTTTTAAATTCGGCTGTGGGTATTTTCACCAAAATTTCGGTACGAATATCCCAATTTTTTCGGGTCATAAACTTCTTGTAAATTATTAAAAATAATTTCAAGTTCTAAATTTAATTTTGATATTTTTAAAACATCTAAATATCTCTTAAAATTACTCTAATTTTTTCTACAAATAATAATTGTTCCTATTATTATTTATAAATTCAAATGTTAAGGATTTTTGAATTTGCAAGGCTCTTTAAATGTTGTAGAAAAAATTCAATTCATTTAAAAATATATTTAAACGTTTCGAAAAAATTTCAAAAAAGATTTTAAATTTGGAAAAATTTAAAACCACTTCTAGATTTCTCAATATTTTTAAATAAAATTTTAATGTTTTTGAAGGATGCTGAAAATACTTCAAATGAAAATAACTTAACTTCTAATTTAAAAACTGTTAAGTTTAAAAAGAAATGATTTTTAATTTTTTAATTTCTCTAGCTTCAAATTACTTAAAAAAATATTATTTTGAACATTTTTAAAGTTGATTGCTTGATTCTTTAATTTAGAGTATTGACAATGTTAACGTAGATTGATATTTTTGTAATTTAATCTGAATCTTTGAACTCTATAATTTATAAAGGTTCTAAATTTCGAAGTTTATCTACATTTCATGTCAAATTTTTCAATTGTAAAGTGTTAGTACTTTCCATTCCATACGTGTAAATTTGATCTGTTGTTTATTGTTTATTCCTTTAAATGGAAAAATGCTTAGAACAAAGTTCGATTTTTTAAATTCCATTGACCGTGAAAAATGTTTGCGAATCGGGAAAAAACCGTGAAATGACGGGGAATTTTTTTCTTCGATTAAAACGGGCCACCCTGAATATTTCTCGCAGTGTTTAAAATTCTGCAATATGGAATGGTGAAAATGACAGTGACTTTTGATCTATCCAGTCATTTTAAATATCACTTTGATACTTATTAATAATAAATTAATCGTCTTTAAAATGTCTATAATTTTAATTTATATTATAGTTTTGAATGTGCAATTCTAAAACAGTTTAATATTCGAGGACTTGAAACTAAAAGTTTTTCTTAAACTATTTTGAGGAGACTTCGAATTTTAAACACAATATTGTAGTTTTAAATTTAAATATTCAAAATTTCAGGATCATTTCGCTATTAAATATTTCAAAATTTTATATTAAAAACCTTCATATTCAGTTTTGAATTTAATAATTGTGATGTAAATATAAAGCAATTTAGAATTGAAAAGCCTAAAATTCAGGGACCGAGAAACCGGGAAATGACCGGGAAAACCCGGGAAATGATAGTGAATTTATTTTTTGACCGGGAATTTTACAAATTTGTATAAGAAAAAAAATCTGTCCAACTTTCTTTGATTTCAAGCGTTGTTTAAATGATTAGTTAAATTGTGATTTTTTTCAATTATAATATCATTCAGTTTATAATGCGTAATTCTAAAATCTTTTGCTTAAAAAAATTTCTATTGAAGGTTTGTAATTTTTAAGCGTACATTTTCGAAGATTTTTGATAAAATTGAACTATTTGTACAAAAATATCGGAGAAAATAGTCGACGGCCTAATTTAAAACCAAATGTAGATTTTGGCAGATGTAACAAAAAAATTTAGAAGCTTTTTAGGCATTTTGAAAGGTTTCAGAAGAATTAAAAACATTATATAGACAAATTGAAAATCAATTTTTATTTCGGAAAATTAATTTGAAGAGAATATTTAAAAAGAATTGCAAAATCATGAAAAATTAATTTGGAGGATTTTAAGGAAATTTTTTCAATTTGGCAGGATTTTAAAAAAAATTGTAGAAAAAATTTTAGGAAAAATTCGAATAATTTCAAAAGATGCTTAGAAGTTCTGAAAAAATGTTAAATAAGTAAAAATTTGCAAAAATGTAAAACAACATGTAAATGCTTCAAGATTTTGAAATAAAACTTTGAAGCATTTTAAGGATTTTCAAACTATTTAAAATAAGAATAAATTTTTATTTAACAAGTGTTCAGTTTATAACAAAAAAATGTAATCCTATTTTAAATGTTTCTAGCCGAAAATGCTTAAAATGATATAATTTTGAAAAATTTAGAGCATTGAAAATGATAACGTGGTTTTATATTTTTGGAAGTGATTTTAAAGCTTTGAAGTCTATAATTTATAAAAATTATATTTTTAATTTTACAGTTAAACTGCATTTAAATTCAAGTTTAAAGTTAAGTTCTGAAAGTTTAAAATTTAAGATATCCACTTAGAGTACTTTAACTTGCAGCTCCGTTTGTATTCCTTCAAATGGAAAAAAATGAAATCATATTATAGAAATATTGTTTTGTATTCTTTATCTTAATTTTCAATTTTCAGTGTTAAGATTTTTAAATTGGCCGATTTTTAGTTGAAGATTTAAACACATAAATCTTTTCAATTTGAAAAATATTAGATTTGAAACTTTCTAGAAAAAAATTGCTTTTTGTAATATAAGAAAATTAAAATATCTGACATGAATACATCTTTAAATAGATAATTTCGGTGATTTGGAGTGGTGACAATTTCAGAGTTCTGAATTTTTATGACGAACTCTAAATTGAATGATTAATTTTTAATCTATTTAAATTTACTTCAAATAATTGAAATTTTAAAGGTTTTGAATATTAAAAAAGTTTTAATATCTCAATGTTTTGTGGCTAAATTTTTTTTTCAGTTTTCAAATGAAGTTCACATTCGTTTAAGTTTTAACGTTCTAAAGAAGAATTTGTTTCATTTTTAACCTTTTTCTTTTAAAATTACTATTTATTTTGTCAGTTTTTTAAAGAATATTTCAATATATTTTTTCATTTTAGGAAAATTGGTCTAATCAGCTTTAATGTTAACTTATAAGTTTATTATGTAATAACAATTTAAAATTCTAGTATTTCAAAAGCTTTCACTTTGCAAGATTCAATTTAGTTTTCAATATTAAATTGTCAAATTCTAATCGTTTTGCATTTAAAATTATCGAAATTTAATAGTTTTAAATCCTTAATTATTTAATTTTTAACGCTTTTAATTATAAAAAATATAGAATTTCAATTCCTCTGAATTTTAAATGACCCAATTTACAAAATTCGAACCTAAAATCGTGTTCGTTTCGTGATTCTCTAAATCAAATAAAAATTTTTTAACTTTTAATGCTTCAATTTGGAAATTATACAATTGAACTCCTTTTTCTAATTAAATTGTCCAAAATCGTTCGTATATATGTATTTTAAATTTCAGACGCATATAATTCGAAATTATGAATTATTAATTGTTTCAAAAATATTAAAATCCTTATATTAAAAAATTGGTTTAATAATGGATTTTTAAATTTGCATATTTTCATATTAGTAAATAGAAAGTCAGAGACATGAACGCGCGATTTGCGCGCGTGCATTTACTACCAGTCGGTAATAAAATACACCTCTATATTTTCCTTTATTAGACACAAAAATTTTCTTATCCTAATTATTATATACGATTTGAAGTCAAAATCAGTATTTTGAAAAGGTTTGCTGATATTTATCGACTTCAACAATTGATAATATATGAGAAAGCCGGGAGACGAAAATTTAAAAAATAGTGGCCACTCTAGTTAAGTTCCCTAAAGTACCCTATTTTCAATATTTGTTTCCGATGGTACCCTATTTGCAGCCCATAATGTAACTTTTAATAATGTCACTTTTCTTTTAATAAATTAACTCATGGGTTAACCTATTTCTAAATTGTCTTAAATTCTTTTGAAATATTTCAAATTATTTTTATAGATCTCGACAAATTTTCAGTAGATTTCAATAATTTGAAGGGATTTGAAATATTTTAGGGTATTTTTAAAACTTGAAAGGCATTTTCCAGGCATTTCAGGAAATGTTATTATATAATTTCACCGGATTTTATAGTATTTTAGTGAAGTTTAAAGAATTTATTCACGAGCAGTGAGGTATTTCGTTGGGTTCTAAAAATTTGAAGAGATTTGAGATTCAACCTGAATTCTTATCAATTTATCCTGAATTCTTTTAAATTCTTTCGAATTTTTTTTAATCACTTGAATTCTTCCAGATTTATTCGATTCTAGTCAATTCAGTCGATTTTTTTGAATGTTTAATGTTTTTATTTAATTGCTCCTTTGAATCAATTGATAAAATGATCAAAGGATTTAAAACATTTATTCACATTTTTTTCAAATCCCTTGGCATTTTCAAGAGCTTTAAAAAATTTCAAGGGATTTCAAAAGATTTTGAAGGATTTAAAACAAACTAAGTTATTTTAGGTTATTTTGAAAGATCAAAGTAATTTTTAATTGGTTTTAATCGTTTATTGGAGTTGTAAACGATTTTAAATATGTTAGGAAGTTTAAAAAGATTCCAAGAAATTATTAATTAATTTCATAAATTTGAAAACATTTCAAAGCGTTTAAAATATTTTAAGATAATGCATTTTCTAGAATTTCCAAAGATTTGGAACGATTTTACAGATGGTTTTAGCATATTTTAAAACAGTTAAAAAAATACATTTTCCGGGATTTCAAGAAATATTATAAAATTTCACGGGATTTTATAATATTTTAGTGGATTTCAAAGAATTTATTCACCAGAAATGAAATATTTCGTAGGATTTCAAAGGATTTTAAATATTTTCGGGAATCTTAAAAGATTCCAAAGAGTTTTTAGTTTATTAGATTAATTTGAAGGGATTTGAAAGGGTTTAAAATATTTCAGGGTAAATAATTTCCTATAATTTTGGAAAATATGCAACGATTTTATAGAACCTATAAGATTTTATTATATTTTAACAGGTTTCACGGGATTTTAAAAGGTTTCCGAGGATTTCAATGATTTTAAGAGATTTTTCAATGCACTCAATGTATTTTATTACATTTTTCCATATTGCAGGAAATATCGCTAGATTTCATAAAATTTTATGGAATTTAATAATATTTTAGTGGATTTTAAAGAATGTATTCAAGAGAAGTGAGGTATTTCATAGGATTTGAAAGATTTTAATAGTTTTGACATTAGTTTTTGGAATTCGTCTTGAGTTTTTATTAATTTATCCTGATTTTTGTAATCCTTTGGATTTCTTAAAATTTTTTTAATTCACTTGAATTCTACTACATTTAATTAATTGAATGGATTTTTTTTACTACTTAAAAGTTTTTTCAAGAACTTTAAAAAATTGTAAAGGATTTCATAAGATTTTAAAGGATTTGAAATATTTTAGGAAATTTTAAACGATTCACAGAATTTTTTAAATTTATTTCAATAGTTTCAATGGATTTTAAAGACTGAAATATTTTCGTTAAAGATTCCAAGGCATTTATAGGAGAAATAAAAAAAAATCATAATTTTAATTTTTTAATGGATTTCAAAGAATTTATTTACAACAAGTAAGGGATTTCGTAGGGTTGTAAAGATCTTCAATTCTTTTGATATATAAATTCACTTAATTCTACTCAATTCAAATAAGATTTTTCATATTTTTGAATTGTTTTTAATTTACTTGATTGTTTTTTAAATTCATCCTAAATTTGTAGAAATTTCATCTACTTGTTCTTATTTACTTAAAATTTCTCTAAATTCAATTTAAATTTATTGTAATGAGTCAAATTTGTTGCATTTTAAAATTGTTCCAATTTTAAAAAATTTTAAACTTGATTTATTTTGTAGTAATTAGTCACTTCTTTGTCATATCTGAGAAGGATTCTAAAGATTTGAAGAGATTTGATTTTTGTTTTGCATTCACATTGAATTCTTTGGAATTCTCTGGATTTTTTAAAAGTTGGTTGCATTTTCCTAAATTCACTCAATTCTATTTAATTCAATGTTTTAAAAATTTTTTATTTGATCGATCCTAAATTCTTTTAACCTCATCTTGACTTCATAGTCATTTTATAAAATTCTTTTTAATTCTCTTGCATTTTTAAGCTCATTTCAAAGTCACTGAATTCAACGAAGGTTCTTCACATTTTCAATTGTTTTCAATTCAGTAATATTTTATTAATTCACCTAGAATTTTTATAAATTTCATTGAATTGGTTTAGTCTATCTGAAATTGATCTAAATTTATTTCAATTTTACGGAAATCCATGGAATTTTTTGATTTTAAGATTTTTTGCCAATTCCTTTGATTTCCTTGGGATTTACCTTGAATCTTTTTAAAGTCATATGTATTAATCCTTCTATTATTACCCTTTGAGCGCGAAAAAAGTACCCTATGAACATGACAAAAAGTACCCTTTGGTCCCTATACTTTATCCCATAGGGACTGTGAGGCCTGTTTCTAACAAAATAATGTCTATTTGTTTTTCTAGTGTCTATTTGTGAACTGATATTTTTTATTTTCCCCGTTTTATTTAGAAACCTTTCATCTTTCAGCCCTCTATTGCAAACGCTACAAATATCGACACACTCCTTGTAGCAACAGACAAAGAGGAGAAGATAACGTCTCCACCCGAATCTTTACAAGACAAAACTGCCTTCATTTTCAACAACCTCAGTCAGTTAAATCTCCAGCAAAAGTGCGACGAGCTCCGTGACATTGTCACAGAAGAATACTGGCCTTGGATGGCGCAATATTTAGTAATGAAGCGAGCCAGCATAGAATTAAATTTCCATGCACTCTACTCGAACTTTCTCGACTGCTTAAAAATCCCCGATGTCAATAGAATGGTGACTAGAGAGACTTTCCGAAACATCAAAGTTTTGCTTCGAAGCGATAAGGGAATAGCAAACTTCTCGGATAGATCTCTTCTCAAGAACTTGGGTCATTGGCTAGGGATGTTAACTCTGGGAAGGAACAAACCTATTTTGCAGATCGACATTGATTTGAAGAGTTTATTGGCCGAAGCCTATAATAAGGGTCAGCAAGAATTGCTTTACGTTGTGCCTTTTGTGGCCAAAGTTCTGGAAAGTTGCGCGAAGAGTCGCGTCTTTCGACCACCCAATCCTTGGACGATTGCAATCATGAACGTTCTAGCGGAATTGCACCAAGAGCAGGACTTGAAGCTGAACTTGAAGTTTGAAATTGAAGTACTTTGTAAGAATTTGAGTATTGATGTGACGGAACTTAAACCTGCAATTTATCTGAAGGACCCGGAAAGGATCAGGACTTTAGAGTATCAGTTGTCGCATCCTAATAAGAAACACGAGGCGAGCAATAATCAACAACAGCAGCAGCCACAACAACAGCAACAGCAGCAACAACAGCAGCAACAACAACAGCAGCAGCAGCAACAGCAGCAGCAGCAGCATCACCAACAACCACAGGGACAAATTGAAGAGTTGGTGGGTCCAACGAATGCAGCAGCGATGATTGCACAAGTGGCTCCGCCAATTAATACGACACCATCGTTGCCTACTGGACCGCCTGAACCGAGGTTCAATTATTTGGACATTTCAGTCACTTCAGTTGCCAGTATTAATCAGCATATTACCATCAATAATCAAGTAAGTATATCTTTAAAATTCTACAGGGTGTCTGCCTGACCGGGATTTCTCTCTCGAATCTTCTAATGGGGGCGTTTACTACTCACCAGAGTGCCCGATCTGATCGAGTCCTAATTCTGCGAAAATTTAAATCTAATCAATCAAACATAACTCTTTTAATACAAATTATTAATAAAAGTGTATAGTTTATCTGTAAAATAAACTAAAAGAGTAAATCATTCAGTTTCTAGAAAACAAATTTTAATATACAAAATAAAAAGTACATGTTTTAATAATATTCTGCATTTTCCTTACCAAATAGTAGAATTTCCAACTAATGAAGATAAATTTTGTACCAAAAATTACATAGTTCAATTTTCAACCGAAATGATGAGTTTTTAATCAAGAAGATTAAGTTTCTACTAGAAAGACAAATTTTTAACAAAATAAATAAATTCCTAACTAAATACTGAAAGCTCTAACTAATAAAAGGGTAAATTTTCTACTAAAAAAAAAAACGAATTTTCAACCAAATTTTTAAATTTTCAACTAAAAACATGTTCAACTTAAAATGGAATAGCAAAGTTTTCAGATAAAACAAAATTTAATTCTCAACAGTATATACAATTTTCAAAAAAAAAGTGAATTTTTAATTAAAAATGGAATAGTTAAATTTTCTCTTCAAATCATTCATTTTCAAACCAAAAATAAAAAAAAACAATTTTTCAATAGAATAGTAGCATTTTTATCCATATAGACATTAATTTTCAACAACAAAAATTTTCAATAAAATAGTTCAATGTTAATCGAAAGAAATGAATTTTTAACTAAAAAAATTTTAACCAAAAATTAAATAGTTCACTTTTTAGTTAAAAAATAGTTTCAAGTAAAAAAAGGAGGTTTGAACGAGAGACTAAAGTTTTTAACCAAAAAGATCAATTTTCAAACAAGAAGACTAATTTTCTAAAAAAAAGTCGAGTTTTCAATTTAAAAAATAATTTTTAACAAAACAAATATTATTAACAAAATAGTTAAATTTTTAAACAAAATAAATGAATTTGCAAAGAAAAATAATAACTTTCTGACAAAAGTCAATTTTCAACCAAAAAGATCAATTTTCAAGAAGGGAAACGAATTTTAAAAAAACTATGTAGTCAAAACGTCAACCGCAAAATGATTTTTGAACTAAAAAGTTTAATTGTTAAGCATCAAGAATAATTTTCAAAAGAGACGAATTCAACCAAAAAAGACTAATTTCCAACAAATCATATGTAATTTTTCAAATAAAAAAGATAAATTCTCAATGAAAAACAGTTGAATTCAACCGTAAAAAAGAAGACGATTTTTCCCCAAAACAGTTAGTTTTTTTACATTTGAAAATAAGTTGTTTCTTTTAGTTTCTGCTTTAAAAAATAGAAAACTTTTGAAAACATCTACTTTGAAACGTTATTTCATTAAACAATAATGTTATATTTGTGAAATTCAGAACTATGCAAAAAACTGACCTTACTTGAAATATGAATATTTTCTTCATTTAAGACTGAATGACTCTATTCTCGGAAAATTTACTTGATACGATATTGATAATTGGAACATGGTATTTCCGTGAAGAATTAGAATTTTGTCTAAGGGACAGAATTTAAAAAAAAAAGTAATTTTCATTTTAGGGTCACATTATAATAGGAAATTTCTTCAAAAAATGATTATTTCTACTTTAGAATAGGGAGTTTTCATAAAGAATATAAGAATATAGTTTTAAAATATTCCTGTTCCAAGTCAGACTTCTTTTAGAATTTGAAACATCCCTCTTCCAAATTTTAGAAAAAGGAGGTTACTATATTTCTCACTTATAATGGCATATTTCTAAATAAATATAATTCTGATTTGGAACAAGGAATTTTGGAAATTAATTTCAATTGTCACTTGGTATAATATATTATTTAAAAGAATATCATTCTGAATTTGGACAGGTAAATAAATTAAATATAAAATAATTTCAACAAACAATTAAAATTTCGGGTTTTGGAACAGGGAATTTCGCAAAGAATTATAATTTTGTTTTAGAACAGACAGTTTTTGACATGATACGGGAAATTTTTGAAAATAATTTTAATTCCGATTCATAAGAAGCAAGTTTCTAAAAATAATCCCTATTCCAAGTCGGAATTTGTGAGATTTTGAAAATTCCTTGTACCAAATCAGAATTTTTTAAAATTTAGAAATCCTTGTCTTTTTTTTTCAACAAAAATGTTCCAGAGCTCGGAACTTTCCTCCTCAAAATTTCATAAAAAAGGGTGCTTATTTCTGAATTATAATAGTATATGTAGTAAGTAAATATTATTTTGACTTCGAACAGAGAATTTTTGAAAATAAATGTAATTTAGACTTTAAGGGAGAGAATTTCAGTAAAGAATTATAATTTAGACTTTAGGACAGGGAATTTTTGAAAATAATTCTTATTCTGATTTAGTGGAAGGGAATTTAAAAGAAATCTCTCTTAAAATTCAAAGTCTTATTTCTTTTACAAAATTCTCTGTTTCAAATCAGAATTGTAATTCTTGTGGCGAAAAATTATCTGATATTTCAGCTCAGAATTATAATTCTTTTCCAAAATTCCCAAAGTTTTGAAGTATTTTAAATTGAAGGGGAAACAATGGATTCAATGCATGGAAAAAGACTTTATATCTCTAATATCTTTGTAATTAATAATAATTATTATAATTTTATTATTTCATTAAGTGGTAATTAAAATACTTTTCAAATACACTTATATAGAAAAAATTAGCTCTTACGAAGATATTAGCAAAATAGGGCAAAAATGAACTGAATCCCGTGCATTTGGTCCCTTGTTTTCCCCTCAGCAATCTACGTCGTGAAGTAAGCAGTTGATTGAAGTGAAAATACCTAATTGGTCGACACCCCGTTTAAATTGTGAATGTTAGTATTCAGTGTAGAATGCTTCATTTTTGAAAATTTGAATCTAACTCTTAATTTCATTTTCAGCTTCCTGTTCTGCAAGCTCATCCTCAATTGAAGCAACTCGTTCGTCCGGCAGTCGAAAGAGCAATTCAAGAATGGATCCACCCGGTAGTGGACCGTTCCATCAAGATCGCATTAACAACAAGCGAGCAAATCGTAAGAAAAGACTTTGCCCTGGATTCGGACGAGGGCAGAATGCGACAAGCGGCTCGTCAAATGGCCCGTAACTTGACCGCAGGCATGGCCATGATCAGTTGCAGAGATCAATTAATGACTTCCATCAGCACAAATCTGAAACAGAACTTCATAACTGCAGGAATCACCCCTCAGCAGAAGGAACTTGTTGAACAGGCAGCTAACGTGATCGCTGCTGACAATATGGAACTCGCCTGCGCTTTTGTGCAGAAAACAGCAATCGAGAAAGTTGTTCTGGAAATCGACAAGAGACTGATGAACGAATTCGAATTGAGGAAAATTGCTCGTCAGGAAAACAGAAGATATTTCGATCCCTTGGTCAAGTACCAGTCGGAAAGAATGCCAGAACCGATCAGATTGAAGATGAGTGGAGCCAGTCTTCAGCAGATGGCAGTTTATGAAGAATTTGCAAGGAACATTCCTGGATTTCAACCACTTTCTGATAGAGATTCAAGAGCGCTTTTCATGCCCAAGCCCATTAGTGTAAGTGTTAAAAAGTGCTATTTTATTATCCTAAAATGTCTGATTATCGTTGATTAAGTGATTAATTCATTTGATCCTGGTTTTTTTTTTTTCACAGGGACCAATGGCTGCATTTGCTGCGAATCCAGTAGTTGCAGCTGCAGCAGCTCAGCAAGTAGCAGCTTATGCTGCGGCAGTTAGCACTGATGAAATTGGGGCCATGCTGGAAAAACTTGCTAGCGAAGTGGAAGTTTTGCTGACAGCGATGGGACCTGCCACTTCACCAACTCTCCACGCTCTTCTCGACGCTATCATAGTCACCAGAAGATCCCGAGACACCAATGCTGCTACAGCTTTACTGAAAAAGGTAAGATTTTGATTAACTCGAAAAGCTGATCCGAAAAATCGGGACAATTGTGAAATTACCAGAATTTAATTATGTGACTGGAAGTTTTGTCTCGGATCTGCAAATTAAAAGCGGTTTCATTTTTTTTATTACTTTAATTCTGAGTTGGAATAGGGAATTTTCTAAAATATTGTTTTTTTTTTCTTTAGGACTGGGTCAGGGTGGGGACTTGCTCGGGAAATGACCGTGAATTTTCTTGACCTGTAATATACCGAGAATTTATTTTTAAACGCGGGAATTTAATTTGTTTCGCAGTAAAATTCAAGTTTTCTTTATTTAAATAATTTTGGTCAATTTAAAAAAGTTATTTCTACTTTATCTATAGTTGCAGGGCATATGATTGAAAATGTTGTTGTATTGTTGTTTGCAAATTTATTCCTTCTTTTGTAAAAATGCAACTACTTGGTTGAAAGCTAAACTCTTTTATTCAAAATGAATTTTGTTTGGTTAAAGATTTATCATTTTAATTTAAAATTCATCTCTCTTTGAAAATGTAACTACTTTGTTGAAAATCAATTTTTTTTTAACAAAAAATTTAACTATTGGGAATGGTTAAACTGCGATCGCCACCTGGTGACAAAAATGCGAACTAGAGAGAATAGGCACGATTTTAAAGATGAATTTTAATTTGTACATAGAGTTCTGAGCCGGTTATATTACTTTTAGAACAGTAACGAGAATGAGAATATTACCGAGATTATAACCGAGAAATAAATTCTCTGAGAATTGATGAGAATCTCAGAATTTATTTTATTAAATAGAAAAATTAATTTTTTCGTTAACTTTTCGTATAAAAATTCAACTCTTTTTTTGAAAGTTCGTCTTTTTTATTTTAAAGTTTATCTGCTTTAGCAGAAATATTTTTTTGTTTAAAATTTATATTTTGGTGTTGAAAAATGAACTGAAATATTTTCTAGATGAAAGTTCCACTTATAAACAGAAATTTGTTTTTCATTAGAAATTCATCTGTTTTAGTACAAAAGTGATCTTTTTAGCATAAAAATGCAACTACTTGGTAGAGAATTTAACTATATTGTTAAAAATTCATCCTTTTTGGTTGAAAAAATTCGTCTTTTCCGATTGAAAATTCCGCTTTCTTGGTAGAAAATTATTTCTTGTTAAGAAATTCATAGTTTGATCGTGAAAACTTGACTAAAATCTTTTTCAACAGAAAATTCAAATATTTTTTTTCAAAATTTATATTTTTTAATTAAAATTTCATCTGTTATAGAAGAAATTTCATTTTTCGTATGAAAATGCAACTTTTTGGTTAAAAATCGTTCTTCTTTGCTTGATAATTCAACTAATTTTTTTAAAACATTTGGTTGAATCGCTTTGTTAAGAAATCACTTTTTTTTGTTTAGAATTCATTTTTTAACAAAAATGGAACTTTTCCATTTTTTAAGATTGACATTTTTTATTCAAAAATTTGCGTTTTTTTTTTGTAAAAAAAATTATGTTTTAGTTCGAAATTTTCATATTTTTTTGCGTGAAAATGCATCAGTTTCGTGGAAAATGATTTTTTTGCTGAAAACTCATATTTCTTGTTTGAAAATTCAATTTTTGTAGCGAAAATTTGTCTTGGGTTAAGAGTTCAACAATTTATATGAACTTTATTCATTTCTTGTGTGAAAAATCTTTATTTGTTGAAAATTCACCTTGTCGTTTTTAAAATTCTTTTTTTTTGTATAAATTTCATCTTTTTTAAATTGAAATTTAAACTATGACACTTTTTTGTTGGGAATTTATTTTTTTAGGTTAAAAATTTAACTATTATTTAAAATTTTTTTATTATTTTGTTGAAAATTCGAGTATCTTGTTAAATTAAAAAAAATTTTTTTAATAAATTAATTCATTTGAAAATTTTTAAGTATATGAAACACTATAATTCCTGAATATATATGACTTAGAAAATAATTTATATTCATCTGCTGATATAACCAGAACAATAAAAACATTGTTAAAAATCATAAATTCTTAAATTCTCTTAAATTTTCCTAAATTCTGTTATATTCTCGGCTATATAACCTGAACTTAAACTCTCGGGAATTTAAGAACTCTGTTTGTGCATAAAAGTGTTTTAACAGTTTTCTTGTGGAGTTTAAGGCCTTGTGACGAGTGGGTCACGTGACCAGATTCCTACCTTACTGCCACCTTTCTTATTTCCCAACTTATTTTCACACGAGGCGCCACATTGAGTTGAAAATTTGGGACAATAAAAAAGAGCACTAAGAAAGGTGGGTCTGGTACTAAACTTTAATAATTATAAAAAAACAAATGATCTATAACAAAAAACTTTTTCCATCATTATACAAATTTAGGACCAGACCCACCATTCTTAATGCTTCTTGTTTAGTATCCCAAATTTTCAACTCGATGTGGCTTTTCGTGTGAATATAAGTTAGGAAAATAAAAAAAGTGGCGGTAAGCTAGGAATCTGGTCACGTGACCTACTCATCACATGGCCTTGAAGTATTTATTGGATAATAAAAATAAGTCTTTATCGGAAACAAAGTGTTTTATTTGGAATTTACATATTATACAGTGAAACCCCACACTTTTTGACAGAAATATTTTTCTAAAAAAAAAAACAATTATTGTTCTTATTATTGTGATTTTCAAAAATTTACAAACTTAAATGGACTTATTTCGAAGCAAAAATGAACTCAAAGTAAATTCTTATTAATTTATGCATGGAATATTTACTATTTAAAAATCTGATCTAAATGTTAGGTTAGAATTCGTATTTAAATTCCAGTCGTCTATTATTCGTATTCTTGGTATAATATGGATAAAATTAGTTGCTACATACATTAATTAAAGTTTATTTAAGCTTACAATGCATTGACACTCACATGAAGTCATTAAATAATTGTATTTTTTTTAAACCTATTTCACAAAAATGTGTTTTTTCACTGTATAAGATGGAAATTCTATCTAAAACTATTTGTTTTTGATGATTATTTGTTTTTAGTATTTAATCATTGTTTTATATTTCAGAAAACAATCGTAAAAACACTTATATGCAAAAATTAAATTACATATTTAAAATTGTACCTACGCTTTCTAGTTCCATTTTTCGGCACCATGTGACGATATAGTAGACCACCATTCCCAATTCCAGTAGAAAACTGAACTATTATGCTGAAAATCCGTGTTTTTCTATTTGGTTAAGAATGATATTTTTAACAGAAAAATTTAATTATTGTATTTTTGGTGGAACATTTATCTTTTTGGATATTAATCTTTATGGTTGAAACTGTATCTTTTTGGTAGAGAATTCAACTATTTCAGTTGAAGATTCTTCATTTTAGTTAAAAATTCATCAGTTTGGTTGAAAATTAATTTCTTCAGCTGAAAATTGATCTGTTCCACTTTTGATTCAAAATTGATCTTTCTTAGTTCAAAATTCAACAATTTGGATGAAAAATTTTTGTTTTCATTTGAAAATTCAACTATTTCGATGAAAATCTACTATTTTGTTAAAATATCGATTTTTTTGTAGAAAATTATCTTTTTTTTTTAAGTTAATCTTTCAGGTTCGAAATAAAATTACTTGACTAAAATTTAAACGTTTTTGTTCAAAATTAATTTTTTTGGTTGAAGATTGATCATTTTATTTAAAAATTAATTTCTTTTCTTGAAAAATTAATTATTTGATTGAAAAATGGTTTTTCTTTGGATGAAAAGGAATTTCTTTTAGAAATGTAACTATTTTATTTATTTATTCATTCTACATGTGTGTCTTTCCAGACTTTTACATAGAAATGTAACTATTATTCTGGTTAAATATTCCACAATTTTGGTTAAAAATGCATATCTTTGGTTGAAGATTCATTTTGTGGATAAAAATATAATTATTCAATTTTTGTGGGAAATGATTTTTTTTAGTTGAAAATTCGTCTTTTTTAGTAAAAATTAATCTTTTTGGTTGAAAATTTATCTTTTCGGTCAAATTTAAATTATTCTAGTTAAAGATTCATCATGTTGTTTGAACGTGAAACTATTTTTTTTTTAATTAATTTTTTTCAACTGAGAATGTAACTGTTCCAAAAGAATATTCCATCATTTAAGCTAAAAATCCTGTTCTGGTTGAACACTATTTCTTACGGATAATTTAACTACTTAATTTTTGGTTGTAAAATTATCTTTTTTAGTTAAAAATTCGTAATTTTGGTGTAAAATTCAACTGTTTCACATTAAAGCTTCAGCATTTTAGTTGATAATAATTCATCACTTTGGTAGACATTTTTTCTAATGGGTAATCACATAATTTTTCTAACTTAGAATATATCTATTCCTTTTTTGATTGAAAACTTATTTTTTTCTAGTTTAAAGTTTAACTATTTGATTGAAATTGATATTTTTCAATTGAAAATTCAACTATTTGGTTGAAAACTCACGTATTTTGTTTTAAATCGTATTTTTTGGCAGAAACGTAATCTTTTTGGTTGAAAAATGTAACTACTTGATTAGAAATTCATTTAGCCGATAGAAAATTCAAAACTTGTGCTTAAAGAGTTAGGAATTTAAAGCGGTTTAAATTGAATTCAATATAAGTTACATTAATTTTACCTAAATGTGCACTGAATTTCAAGTATATTTTGTAATATAATTTCTTTAAACTTTCTAAATTGAACATATCAATTGAATCCGTAGAAACTGAAAAAAAAACATTTATGATAAACTCGCAAAAGTGTATACATATTCCAAGTCGATTGTTAAAAAAAATGCCAAATATTTAAATGGAAAATTATACATGAAAAAAACGTGAAATCGTCATGGATTTTTTTTTTAGGATTTTAGTAGACTTCCTGTTTAAATCTTTTGAAATGTTTATAAATCTCTTGAAATCTTTACAAATCGTTTGAAATCATTCAAATTTTTTGAACTCTTTTAAATTGACCTGGAAAAACCCGGAAAATTACCGGGAACTTAAAATTATCCGTCGGGTAGAGCTTACTATTATTTTAGTCGAGGGATACATAAAAATTGTTTTTCTTTTTAATTTAAGGCTGTGGAAGGACTGTTGGATAGTCCAACTTTGTCTAGTGGCGTTATGGAATCTGAGATTGTTCTGCGTTCCCGTGAACTACATCTTCGAATTTTAAAATGTCTTCAAGACCCAAGAGCCTACGGCATGCAGTGGACTAACAAAGCCGTCACGCGCTGCTTAATGGATTGCCGCGAAGAATTTCGATACAATGTCGAAGCAGTCGACTGTCTTATCAGGTAAAAATGAAAATATCACAAGTAAGAAATCTGATTTTTTGGAAATTACAGGCTTCACACTATTTCCCTATTACCCTCTTTTCCCCTTTTTTTAAAGGATACCTCTTTTTCGGTTGAAAGTTAATTCTTATTCATTGAAAAGTCTATTATCATATTTTTGGTTCAGAATCCATTGCTTTTGTTTAGAAATTCTACTATTTGGTTGAAATTCAATTGTTTGAAATGCAAATTTAACTATTCCATTTTTGGATGAAAATTGATCGGGGTTTCTTGAAAACTTAAACATTTTTGGTAAAATTCGTCTTTTTGACTTAAAAAATCAACTGTTTTGTTGAGAATTATTCTAGTTAGGTTGAAAATTCTACTGTTTGGGTAGAAAATTAGACTATTTGGTTGAAAATGTACTTTTTGTTAAAAATTCATATTTTTGGGTAAGCAATTGAACTATGTCTCAGAGAATTCCCCTCTTTGACTTGAAAATTTAACTATTTCGTTGAAAGTTCTTTTTTCTCTTGACTAAAAAATCTTTTTTAGTTGAGAATTACACTATTTTATGAAAATTTCTTATTTTTTCATTTTAAAACTAAATTGGTTAGAAATACAACTGATTGATTACAAAAAAATCTATTTTGTTTAAGGATTCAACTATGTGGTTGAAAGTTTATCTTATTTGGTTGAGTTCTACTGTTTTTTTTAAATTTTAAATTAAAATATTTTTTGATTGAAATATCAACTATTACATCTTTCGTTGAGAATTCATAGTTTCAAACTAAAAAATCAATTATTTGATTAAGGGTTGACCTCCTTTTTTTATATTAATTTCTTTTAATGATTCATCATTTTAGATGGAAATTCATCTCTTTGGTTAGATGTTGAACTATTTTTGCATTTTTTTTTGTTTTGTTAAAAATTAATTTTTTAACTGAAAATTTAATCATTCCATTTCTGGTTTAATTTATCTTTTTTTAGTTTGAAAATGCAACTACTTTGTTAAAAATTCATCATTTGTGATCGAAAATTTAACAGTTTTCTTGAACATTCGTCTTTTTAGAAAGAAAATTGATCTTTTTGGGTTAAAAAATCATCTTTGTAGGTTGCAAATTCAACTATTTGTTTAAAAATTCAACGATTTTATTGAAACTGCGTCCCTTTTTGTTCAAAGTTGTTGAAGAGTCGCCATTTTAGATAAAAATTAATCTCTTCTTTTGAAAATTTAACTTTCTTTTCTTGGAAGCTTCTAATGTGTCCCCCCTAAGGGTTTATATTTTTCTTACACCTTCTCTATTCTTTTACACACCCTCCACACACTTACTTGGTGGTGGAAGGGGAACCTACAGTTTAAGGTGGGTTCCGAACCACCAAGAGCAACAGCCTTAAGTACTTAGAGAAAACCTTTTTCTCTAGAGGTACCGGTCCCACGACTCTCCCTTGCTAGGCGAGTGTTCACCGCATGGGCCACCGAGACTCTTCCAGAGTGCGAGGCGGGAATCGAACCCGCAAGCCGAATGAGTGGGTCCAAAGCCTACGCTTTAGCCCCCACGACCATCGTCCCACTTTGAAAATTTAACTATTTTGTGAAAAATTCGTATTTTTGGATTGAAAAATTATTTTTTATGACTAAAAATTGAAAAATTTAATTTTAAGTTAAAAAATTCTCTTTTTCTTTGAAAATTTAACCAAATGAATTGCACGTTCATATTTTTTAATTGAAAATTTTAACTACTTTGTTGAAAATTTAATTCTGTTTTTTATTTAAATTCAACTATTTTGTTAAAAATTTAATTCTTTTTGTGTTGAAAATTCATCTTTTGTGGTAGCAAATTTAACAGTTTTCTTGAACATTCGTTTTCTGAAATCAAAATTGGTCCTTTTGAATTGGAAATTCATGTTTGTAGTTCGAAAATCCAACTTTTTGGTTAAAAATTAAACGATTTTGATGTGCATTTTTTTTGTTTTGATCGGGACTTTTTTCGAATTTGTAGAAGGAAAATCTGTCCACGTTCGATTTCAACAGTTTTTCAATAATTACTTGAATTATTATGTTTTTCAATTATGCTCTTATTTAGCTTACAAGGCGTATTTTAAAATTTTTTTACTTTAAAAAAATTTCCTATTTAAAATTTTTATTTCTGAGCTTACATTTTTGATTTTAAGAATTTTTAAATGCTTTCTTGAAGACTTGAACAAATAAAAAATAAAAGCCTTTGATATTGCAAACTTTGGATAAAAAACATTTTTATTTAATAAATAAATACATTTTTTTAAGTTAACTGTACTTTAAGTAATAAAAAGTGAACAAAACCGATTTGACAACACGACTTAAACCAGTTTAAAATTTAAGAATTTTCAGATTTTAACGTTAAAACTTAAACGGTTTCAATTTGAAAGTCTTAGTCATTAAACAAATGTTAACGTGTGACTGAAAGTTTATAAACTATTTTCATCTTAAAAATAACTTCAAGATAATATATTCTTATTTAAAGGATTTTATTAAATTAAAAATATTGTTTCAGTCTAAAATATTCCATTTTTTAACCCATTCAATTTGAAAATTTTCATAAACAAAAGATTAATTATTGAATATTAAGAAATATTGAAATTTTTATTTAAGACAAGTAAATTGAAACCAAATATTTAAAAGTAAAGAATCTTTAACTGAATTGTTTGACATAGAAAACCTTACATTAAGTTTGAATCTTTTCAAAACTTCTACATATCTCTTAAAATTACTCAAATTTCGCCTACAAATAATAAATGTTCAATTGTTATTTATACGTCCAAATTGCAAAGAAATTTTCTAAAATTTGCAGAATTTTCTGAAAATTGTAGAACAAATTCAATTCATTTTGACAGATATGTAGAAGTTCTAAAAAAATTTCCAAAATAATTTAAAATTTAAAACAAATTTAAAACAACTTCTAGATTTCTCAAAATTTTGAAGCTTTCCAAGGATGTTTAAACTATTTAAAAAGAAAAGAATTAAATTTCTAATTTAAAAAGTGTTCAGTTAAAATTTTTTCAATTTTTCAATATTTGATCTTTCTAGCTTAAAATTCCTTAAAATTATATAATTTTTAAAATTTTAAAGGTCATTGATTTATTTTTTAGTTTAGAGCATTGAAAATGATAATGTGGATTTATATATTTTTTTAGATTGAAAAATGTTAGTAGCTTCTATTTTATAAGCATAAATTATTGAGCATTTCAATACATTTTTAAATTAGAAACTTTTAAATTTCAAATTTAACAGTTCCACTTTGAGTGCTTTCATTCGCAGCTCTGTTTTTATTATCGCAAGTGGAAAATTTATTAGCTTTAGTGTTCTATTTTTTAATTTAATTAATTGTGAAAAATGTTTGCCAACCGGGAAATAACCGGGAGTTTATTTCGCCGATTCAAACGGCCATCCTGTGTTTGGTTTAAAGAGCATCTTTGTAGGTTGAAAATTTAAGTAATTGGCTTAATAATGAAGTATTTTGTTACAAATTCAACTATTTTGTTAAGAAGTCATCTTTTTTTATCGAAAATTCAACTGTTTTTGTGAAAAAATTCGTGCTTTTTGTATGAAAGTGTGACTATTTGGTTATCAAATCTCCTGTTTGGTAAAAAATTCTCTTTGTAGGTTGAAAATTTAACTATTCGGATTAATAATTAAGTATTTTGTTAAAAATTCAACTATTTTGTCAAGAAGTCATCTTTTTGTTTAATCGAATATTCAATTTTCTTGTTGAAAATTCGTTCTTTCTAACTGAAAGTTCAATTATTTGGTTGTAAATTCAACTATTTGGTTTAAAAAATCATCTTTCTTGGCTGAAAATTGTATTTTTGTTGAAAATTCATCTTTTAAGGAAACATATTTCGACTTGAATTCTTAAGTGTTTTCATTTTGAATTCAATACGGTGCCCATAGATTATTGAATTAAAAATAAATATTATAAAACTTGGAAATTGATTAAACACACCTTGATATATTTCAGATCTCACTTGCTGAATTTGCCACAGTTTGATTTAGGGCTTGCACACACAATGGAAAATGGTAGTGCAATGGCCACTGCCTTCGCAATGCAACTAGTACAGCTTTATTTGGTGGACGAACGACAAACTACGCACGTTACAGAGTCAGATCTCTTTAACACTATCGAGATCCTCGTGAGAATGTCTCACATAAGAGCTCCACCAGAGGGGTTAGTCTTTATTCAAATTTTCATTATGTAACTAAGATCTAAATTAAATTCTCCGGTACAATAAAATTGAATATATTTTCAGCATTTTGCTCTTCAGACTGACAAGTTTGATAGAATCCCTCCGAGCGAACCATGATCCAGGCGTACTTGCAGACAGAGTTCCTGCAGGTCCAACAGCTCATATTCACTCAGGAATAATGCAAGCAAAAGTGAGCAAACTTGTTAGATTCTTTTGATGAAAAATTTGAAGATGTGGAAAATATGCTGAGCCTATTTTTTTTTTTTTTTTTTCAGGCCCGCGACTATGACGACCCGCCAGGCTTGTACGAAAAGACAGAATTCCTGTTGAGGGAGTGGGTTCAAATGCACCATAGTCCAACTCATGCCCGGGATCCAACCAAGGCTTTTGGTACCTTTGTTCATCACATGAATATCCACGGAATTTTGAAGACTGACGACTTGATAACGAGATTCTTTAAAATCAGCACCCAGATGTGCGTCGACTTGTGTTACAGAGCACTTGGAGAACCAAACACTGGGGCTTCGGCTGTCCGAGCTAAATGCTTCCACACCCTGGATGCATTTGTACGACTTGTGGCTCTTCTCGTTAAACATTCGGGCGATACCACGAACACCCACACGAAAATTAATCTGCTGAACAAGGTGCTTGGCATTGTTGCTGGAGTTTTACTCCAGGACCATGAGATTCGTCAAACTGAGTTCCAGCAACTGCCTTATCACAGGTGAATATTTTCTAAATGTTCCTAATTAATTGACAATGATCATATACAGGGTCTCCAGCTGCCTTGAAAATCTGCAAATTTCCATGATTTTTTTCAAGTCTGGAAAACCTGAAAATCTCCTTGAATGTCTCACGAGAACCTTGAATTTGAATTTTTGACCACTCGGCTTTTGAGTAGACCAGATATCAAAAGGTTACTAAATATTGCTAAAGATTTCTAAATATTTCATAGATATTTGATATATTTTGAAAGGATTTTGAACATTTCAAAAAGAGTTCATGGTTTTTAAATATTTGAAAAAGGTTGCAGTACACCAGATGTACAAAGATTTCGAAACATTTCAAAGAATTTAAATGATTTCAAAAGGTTTTAGAAGATTTCAAAATATTTCACGAAGATTGCACATATTTTAATGATTTTAAGTTAATACAAAAGATTTCACGAATATATTTTAAAGAATTCATCAGGATTTTGAACTATTTCAAAATATTTAAATGATTTCAAAGGAAAAGATTTCCCAACCAAAGATTAAAGAAAGATTTCAAAAATAGTTCAAAGATTTAATAAAGATTTTACTAAAATTTTAAAAGATTTTAAAAGATTTCACAACTTTTTCATAAAATTTTCATGAAGATTCAAAGATTTCAAAACATGTCAAAGATTTGAAATAATTTCAAAATTTTTACAATATTTCAAAAGATTTCACAGATTTCCAATACATATTTTAATAATTTCTAACGAATACAAAAAATTTCAGTAATATTTCAAAGAATCCGTAAGGATTTAAAAGATTTTAAAAATTTCAAAAAATATCAATGATTTCGAAACGTTTCAAAGGTTTTAAACACTTTCAAAAGTTTTCAACAAATTTGAGAAGATTTCAATGATTTCAAACGAACACAAAAGTCTTCACCAACAATGATTAAAGAAAATTTTCTTATATTAAATACTTCAAAAGATTTTAACGAATTCACAAAGTTTTTAAAAGATTGAAAAATTTCACAAAGATTAAAAAAATTATAAGGATTTCAAACACTTTACAAAGATATCACCGACACGACTTATGTTCGCAAAATATTTAAAATTTGTTTATTAACGATTTCGCTCTCTTCAGAAATTGTTGGCCAATAAAAAAAATGTAATTCTGCTATACATTTTTATTCACTTTGGTTTAAATAAATTAACCGATTGGCTTTGTAAGTATTGAATTCAGTTTAATACCTATTTCTGAATTTTCTTGAAATCTTTTAGAATATATTAAAAGATTAGATGGATTTTTAAATATATTTCAATAATTTGAAGGTGTTCCAAAAGATTTGAAAGATTTAAGGGTATTTTTAAAAGTTCCAATGAATTTTTAAGAAGTTTCAAGGGGTTTCAACAAATTTAAAAAGATTTAAAATATTTTAGAGTATTTATGGGACTATTTTATAATAGGGCCCATAAGGTTTTAGGACATTTAAGGGTTTTAAAGGCTCTCAGTGTAATATTTTCCAGGATTTCAGAAAATATATTCAGATTTAATACATTTTAAGTAATTTTATAAGATTTCAAAACATTTTAAATTGATTTCAGTAATTTTAAGGGATTTGAAAGGATTTAAAATATTTTAGGGTATTTTAAAACATTTCAAGGAACTTTCGATTGATTTCAATCATTTTTAGGGATTTCAGAGGATTTTATAGCATTTAAAATATTTTAGGGCATTTTAAAAAATTTTATTGAATTTTGATTGATTTCAGGGCTTTCTTGTATTTTATTTTTATTTGATTTGAATTCCTTGTATTTTAGGGCATTTTTAAAGAAAAATCAATCATATGAAGAGATTTCAAAAATTTTCATAGGACTTAAACAATGTTACAAAATTTTCAAGGAATTTTTGTTTGATTTCAATAATATGTTAGGATTTAAAACAATTGAAGTATTTTAGGACATTTTAAAAGATTCCAAGGTATTTTTTAGAGATTTAAAAAAGTTGCAATGGATTTCAAAAGATTTGAAAGGATTTGAAATATTTTAGGGTATTTTAAAAGATTCCTATGAATTGTGAACAGATTTCGATAATTTGAAGGAATTTCTAAGGATTTATTGTATTTTAAGATATTTAAAAAGAATCCAAGGTATTTATAACAGATTTTGAAATATCTCAAAAGATTAAAAAAATTTTGAAAGTATTTGAAATATTTTAGGGTATTTTAAAAGATTCCAAGGCATTTTCAAGAAATTTAACAAAGTTCGAGGGATTTTCAAGAATTTCAATGAATTGACCAAATTTGTCATGCGGCTATAATGAATTTTCTCGAATTTTGGAATTTATGAAAGGATTTCACAGTTTTACCAAAGATTAAAAATTTTATTTTAAAATTCCTAAAGGATTTTATTAGCTTTCCCAGGATTTCAATGATTTCAATATATCCTTGCAAATTTAAATTCTTTGTAATTCTCTTGAATTATTTTAATTAACTCGAGTTTTTCTAAATTCATTCAATTCTACTCAATTCAATGGATTAAAAAGGTTAAGTTCTTGTTTAATTCATCCTGAAGTCTCTTAAACTCACCTTAAACTCTTTGGCATTTCGTAAAATTCGTTTTGATTCCCTTAAACTCCTCTTAATTCATTCTAATTTTACTGAAATCAATGGAATTATTTGGAGTTTTAGAATTATTTCTTATTCAATTGAATTGAATTGTTTTGAAGTCTTCTGAATGAAATTCTTTTAAATTCAAAAGAACGTTTGTCACATTCCTGATGTACAGTAATGACTTTTTAAGTTAGAAATTAGTCCCTTATGTTCACTTTTTTGGTTCTAGATGAGCTCGCTGAGAAATTGTAAATGAAAAAATTACGCAAAATGCTTTGTCACACTTCTGTCCCATCCAACATATTTAAAATGAAAAATTGTTCCCTGAAAATATTAAATTAAATAATTTATCTGTGAAATTGTTTCATTTCACTTATAAAAGATTCTATATTAAAAAGGTTACAAGGTTTGAATGTTGGTCTTTAAACATTAATGGTCAGGAAAAATGACAAATTAATCCGGGTAAATGCACGGAATTTCGAATATAACTTTTTTCGGTCACTCTGCGTAAATAATTTCAACTCATCTACATATGATATTTTTCTCATTTCCGCAGAATTTTCATAATGCTCTTCCTTGAGCTATGTGCCCCCGAACCAGTCCTTGAGGCAATCAATTTCCAAGTGCTGACCGCCTTCTGCCACACACTCCACATTCTTCGTCCAGCAAAAGCTTCGGGCTTCTGCTACGCTTGGCTGGAGCTGATTTCTCACCGAGTTTTCATCGGAAGGATGCTCGCTATCACTCCGCAACAAAAGTGCTGGGGAATGTATGCTCAGCTTCTGATCGATCTTTTCAAATATCTTGCGCCTTATCTTCGGAATGCCGAACTCGCAAAACCAGTAACCCTTCTGTACAAAGGAACCCTTCGTGTACTATTGGTTCTGCTCCACGACTTCCCAGAGTTCCTTTGTGACTACCATTATGGCTTCTGCGACGTGATCCCACCCAACTGTATTCAAATGAGAAATCTCATTCTCAGCGCCTTTCCCAGAAATATGCGTCTACCAGATCCCTTCACACCAAACTTGAAGGTCGACATGCTGCCGGAAATTGCGCACGCACCAAGAGTTCTCACCAACTTCTCATCCATGATCCAGCCGCCGAATTTCAAGAAGGAGCTGGACTCTTATTTGAAGGCTCGTGCACCGGTCACCTTCTTGTCTGATTTGAGGGGCAATCTGCAGGTCTCGCAAGAAGCAGGTTCAAGGTATAACATTCAACTGATGAATGCTCTGGTTTTGTATGTTGGAACGACAGCGATTACCTTCATCCGAGGCAAAGGTCACACACCGAATATGTCTACAATTGCCCATTCCGCCCACATGGATATATTCCAGAATTTGGCCGTGGATTTGGACACTGAGGGAAGATATCTCTTCTTGAATGCGATTGCTAATCAGCTGAGATATCCCAATAGTCATACTCATTACTTCAGCTGTACGCTGTTGTATCTCTTTGCCGAGGCGAACACTGAAGCTATACAGGAACAAATCACCAGAGTGCTACTTGAGAGGCTTATTGTCAATAGACCACATCCTTGGGGATTACTCATTACATTTATTGAACTGATCAAAAATCCTACGTACAAATTTTGGACACACGAGTTCGTGCATTGTGCACCTGAAATTGAAAAGTGAGTTGATTTATCATTGCTAATTTTTCTTAATTGCTTTATTTATATATTTATAATTGGCGAGTGACTTTTTTAAACTAAGTTTGCTTGTAAATTTAGAAAATAGTAGTGGAATGGAAGCTTCTAATGTGTCCCCTAAGGGTTTACATTTTTCTTACACCTTCTCTATTCCTTTACACACCCTCCACACACTTACTTGGTGGTGG
>NC_046663.1:64064028-64089094 GCF_010883055.1 Belonocnema kinseyi | reverse complement strand
GTCCAAAGCCTACGCTTTAGCCCCCACGACCATCGTCCCACTTTGAAAATTTAACTATTTTGTGAAAAATTCGTATTTTTGGATTGAAAAATTATTTTTTATAACTAAAAATTGAAAAATTTAATTTTAAGTTAAAAAATTCTCTTTTTCTTTGAAAAATTAACCAAATGAATTGCACGTTCATATTTTTTAATTGAAAATTTTAACTACTTTGTTGAAAATTTAATTCTGTTTTTTATTTAAATTCAACTATTTTGTTAAAAATTTAATTCTTTTTTTGTTGAAAATTCATCTTTTTTGGTAGCAAATTTAACAGTTTTCTTGAACATTCGTTTTCTGAAATCAAAATTGGTCCTTTTGAATTGGAATTTTTATTTTAGTTTCACTGGTCGTCATTTTAGAGAGATTTTTGTCCTCTAATTCTGTGGTCATTAATGTGTTTACGTTCATTAATTTTTGGATGTTTAGACAAATAATAATATGTATTTTTTTAAAAGTTTTAATCATGATTTTCAGAAATACGCTTCATCAGGTTTCAATTAGAAAATTATGAAATATCTCAAGTTTTTAAATTTTAATATGATTGAACAATTTTCTTTCAGCTGATACTAAACGAAAAATATTCTAGTTATTTAAATTTAAATTTGATATCCGTAAAATACAAATTTCAGAAAATGAAAGATCCCTCAAAAAAAGAAACTTTTTTCAGTTCTGCAATAATTACCCGGATAATCACTCACACAATTAAAAAAAAAATCAAATTAATTTTTTTTATCCTTCGTTAAAATTTCTTTACAAATTCATAAGAAAAACTAGAACATTTTTTTACAGTAAATTAGAACTTGTGTCTATTTTTCGGAAAATTTTTTGATTTTTTTTTGTGTTTCCTTAGTATAATTTTGCATTTTATTGTAGTTTAAATATTTTAATTGAAAGTATACAGGAGTTTACAGTTTTTTTTAAATAAAAATATTGTTTTTTTTTTTCGTCTCATCATGTAACATTTTTAAAATGAAATAATTATTATAAAATCGAAAAAATTTAGGTGTCACTTAAAGCTCTAAAACAACCTTGTATTTTCTCGAGATTAATTCATCTTACCATTTTATGGTTTAAACGTGAAATATTTTCTGTCTGAGCTGTCAGATCTTGTCAGAGCTTGTCTGAATTTTTAATATTTTATCGTTCTAGGTCGAAAAAGAACAAATTTTTGTACAAAATATAGAAAAAAGTTATAATTTCCTGTAATCAATTTTTATTTTCCTGTGAACACAGTTCTGCGTTTTCGCATTTAGTTTTAGAAAAATTTTGACCTGGGATTCAAAAATATATAATTAAATTTGATTTGTTAAATTAATTTTTGTGAAATTCCAGTTTAAAAAACTACACAATTAAGGGTTTCAGGTTTCGAAATAGTGAATTATATTTTTCATGGAATCCACTAGTATGTATAATTGAAAATGCTCACTGATTTTGAAAATCAGGGTGGTGGCTGGACCAGTACACGGGGGATTTTGCAAATTTTAAGAAAAAAATTCTATCCAGTCAGTTAAAGTATCACTAGTGTCATATCACATGTTGATATAATGTAATTTAAAATAATCTTTCTCTCTTTCCTCTTTTTTGAAAAATTATCCACCAATTTAAAATACGTTCGATTTAAACTTTTTTTAAATGTTAGATTTAAAGAATTTTTAAATGCAGTTTTGCAGAATTAAACAATTTGCCGATTTTAATGTTAAAAATACGATTAAAACTTTATAAGCTATTTTAAATTTTAAAATGACTTCAAATTAATAGACTCATAATTAAATGCTTTTATTGAATTTGAAATTCTATTAAAATATTTTTTGAGTCTAAAATGTTTCATTTTTAACCCATTCAATTTGAATTTTTTCTTAAAGAACAATAATTTGATATTTAATAACATTTGTCTGATCATTTAAATATGTAGAAAGCCTTGAATCGTACAAATTTTTAAGGCTTTTAAACTTTGAACGTTACAATTTTAATTGTCCTATTTTTAAATTCCTCGAGTTAGAGCATTAGAATTTATAGCGTGGATTTATATTTTTTAACTGAATCTAAAGCTGTGAACTTTAAACTTGAAATTAAAAAATTGTTTGAGTTAATTTAAAAGTTAAAAAATTAAGATTTTCACTTTAACTGCTTTAATTGGCAGTTCATTCAAAATGGTGGTTGTTTAATGATTTTCTGGACAATTTGAGTAGAATCCCTCATAAAAAATTGTTCTGATCCGGAGCAAATTTTACACAGTTGGTAAAATGGAAAAGAATAGAACCTCAGGGTCTTTCATTTTCTCACATTTGTATTTTACGATACGTCCTAATACATAGCACAAAAAATCGAATCCTTCATGTCTAGGGTTTTACTTGGATTTTTGAAGCTGGAAAAATGATTTGTCATTTTTCCATTCATTATATTTAAATTTAAAAGTGAAATCCACTGCTACTTTTATAAGATAATAAAAAATAATTTCATTATATAAAAAAAAAATTACAAAGAATGTTAAGGATTTTAAGATTTACATTTTTCCAAGCAATTCCAAAAAATTTCTAGAGACTGTAAAAGATTTGAAAGGTTTTCACAGAATATCTATGAATTTTAATCGATTTACGAACATTTTAAGGGATTTTGAGAGATTTTAAAAGTTATAAAGCATTTCTGAAGCGTTTCTAGATATTTCAGGGAAAATAACAACACTTTTATTTGTTTCAGTGGATTTCAAACTATTTTTAAGATTTGAAAAGTACTTTAAAAGATTTGAAGGATTTGCGAAGTATTTCAAGATATTTTAAAGAATTTTCATATCACCCTAAACGGATTTAATTTTAAAGTACTTTAATGGATCCATAGATTATCCAAAGTTATCATTGATTCCGAGAATCTTTTAAGATGTTTATGGATTTTAAGTAATTTAAAAGTCTTTAAGCGAGAGTGGTTATAACGGGTTTTAAAAAAGTTTTTAATGGGCTTCGAAATATTTTACTTCAAAGATTTCGAGGAGTTAACAGAATTTAAAAAAATTTAATTTCAAGTAATTGCAGAATATTTTTAAATGTTTGAATGGGACTCCAAGGATTGCAAGTACTTTGAAAACCTTAAAAAAATTATGATACATTTTAAAAGATTTCAAAGAAATGTTTGGGATTTCACAGGCTTCCAACATTTTTTCATTGAATATGGTGGATTAAAAGAAATTTGGGACGACTGAAATATCCCGTAAAATAAAAATCCCAACAATGAAAAATTCCCGGAAAAGAAAATATTCGAATACAATTAAAAAATGGTTTTAATATTACATAAATAATAAAGTAAAAAATATCTTCATGAAATAAGAGTATTTTTTAAATATATACTTTTTCATCATTATAAAAATTGTGTAATTATTTAAATTCGCGAATTTTATAATTCGAGAATAATCCTTTGACGGAAAATTGATATTTTCGGTATTTTAGCATTTCGGCAATTTTATTTCTGGAATTATTTATTATCGGGAATTTTTAAATTCGATAATGTTATAAATATAGTCAGGAATATTAAAATTAGGTAACTTTCCAATTCGGAAAATTTTAATTGTCTACAATTTTGGGATTTTTTTATTTCGAATATTTTGTTTTGCGTCAATATGAAAGTCTCTACATTTTCCAGTCGTCTCAAATTTTGAAGGTTTTTTTTAAGGTATTTGAATTTTAAGATTATTTTAAGATTAAGAAATATTTATTTGAATGGTTATAAGTGCTTAATTAATTAGAAATACGTTTTTTATGTTTGTTAAATATGCAAATGTTGATTAGAATAAAAAATAATTGTTTTGTATTACCTTCTAGATTGTTCGAGTCGGTAGCCCGCTCGTGCATGGTTCAAAAGCAAGTGCAGCCGAACCCTGAGCCGGAGATTCCTGAGTGATAATACGTTTTATCCTTTTTTCTTGTCAATTTTCTGTACAGTAAACTCTTAAAATATGGAATCGCGTGTAAAAAGTTGTTGAACCACGGCTAAGGTGTATAATACGATAGGCTTGAAAGCATTTTTTTAGTAGTTAGGAATTAGTACGATATTATTGATATTGATGATTTTGAGAGGAGAAAAATAAACCTAGGGGTAATATTACGTGATACAAATATGTTAATATTTTAATAAATGATGTTGCGACCGTCAATGGGTAACGATTTTCAGTCTCCGAAATCGCGTCTTATACATGACGTTTTCCAATGAGTGTGTTTAGTATTGTATTTTATATACTGTAGGTATTATGTACCATTTAGTGATAATGAGAAAGAGGCGATTACAGTGTTCAATAGATTACAATACAAAGATTTTTTTAGTAAATTAATTAATCCAATAATTTACTATGTAAAGCTAATTATGAGCAGAGCAACACAGACTAATAATTTATAAGAATTCCTGTGATTTGGAAAGTAACGAGTACGGTACCATGAGAATATATGAATCTAAGGGAAGAATTTTAGGGCTCGAAATGTGTACTCTGAAGACAAACTAGTAGGTAAACAGTAATCATATGACATTGTACGAACTAGTAAGTTTACATTTTCAAGAAGAAAGAGTTCAAATCAATCATTATGTAAAGTTTTATTATTAAATAATTACAATTTTTCTGTGTACATCAGATTAATTAATGATTAGTGTAATAAATAGCACATTGAGAATAATAGAAGGTTAAAATTTACACAGCTTGCTGATCGCGAGTTGCGTGATAAGAATCGCGTTCTTTATCAGGGAACTTGGTTGGCAAATTTGGACTGTGAAGATGACATTTTGCATGGAATCTGATTCCTGCGACGTCCACTTCGTAATCCCCCGAGATAATGTATTCGTTCGTTACTTCTTCCTCTTGTCCTTTCGAATTAATATTTTGAACGAATCCGAGACATATCTGAGGGAAAATATTTTAAAGAGAAATATCGAAATCTCGAAAATTAGTTGGATTACTACAGGTCGGCGAATTCTGGGAAAGTCAGGGATTTGATCCCCCCCCCCCTCTCCGCCCATATTCCTAAGATTTTATAAAGTTTTGAACGAACATACGGGTAAATTTTGTTAGTTGAGCAAAACGTGATTTTATTTTATATTTGGATAAAAATGTATATTTTTGAGTTATTAATTCAATTCTTTTGTTGAAAATTCCATTTTATATCGTAGAAATTTCACCTTTCTTGGTTGAAATTGAAACAGAGTTAAAAGTCTAAATATTTTGTAAATCAATTTATTTTCTTCGTTGAAAATTCAACATTTTGGAAGAAATTCGTCTAATATCAACTACGTAGAACTATGTAGAAAATTAATTTTTTAAACTGAAGATTTACCTAATCCATTTTTTTCAAAATTTATCTTCTTCAGAAGAAAATTACATTATTTGGTTACAAATGTGAGTATTTTGCTGAAAATTCATATTTTCAGTTTAAAATTCATTTTTTTTTGTTGTTAAAAATGTACTTTTTTATTTTTTTGTATGGAAACTGATGCTTGCGGATTGAAAATTTTACTTTTTTGTGGAAAAATAGTCCTTTTGGCTTGCAAATTCAATACTTTAGATGAAATTCGTCTTTAGATTAAAAATTAACTTCAAATCGTACAAATTTCATTTCTTTAAATAAAAAATGCAACTGTTTGGCTGTAAATTATCCTATTTATGCTGAACTCAATGTGATGATTTACTATTGTAGCTGAAAATTCATTACCTTGATTGAAAATTTAAGTATTATGTTGAAAAAATTTGTTTATAGCAGAAATTTTTTTGTGATTGGAAGATGTAACTACTGCATTTTAGTTCAAACTTTTTTTTATCTGTTGATACAAATTTCGTATTTTTTGGATGAAAATGCAACTGATTGAAAATTTACTTTATTTGTTTGAAAATTAATTTTTTTACGGAAAATTAAATTTTTTATTTTAAGTTGAAAATGTACTTCTTTACTGAAAGTTTAAATCTTCTATATTTGGTTGAAAATATATCTTTTTTACCATTGAAAATCCCTCTGTTTTATTGAAAATTTATCTTGTGGTTGAAAATTCCACGATTTGGTTAAAAGTTCAACTATTTGGTTCAATTTCATTTTTTTTTTGTTTGATGGTTCATCACTTGTTAAAAATTCGTTTCTCTTTTGTTGAAAATCTTTTTAACTGAAAATGCAATTATTCTGTTTTTATTTTGTAAATTAATTTGTTTTGGATGAAAATTAAACTATTTGGTTAAAAAAAAAAACTATTTTCGTTAAAAATGAGTTTCTTAATAGACAGTTCAAGAATTTAGTTAAAAATCATTTTTTGGTTGAAGCTTTACCATTTTAGTTAAAAATTAATTTCTTTAGATAAAAAGAGATATTTCGGGTTTCACTCGTGTAAAAAACTACGAATTGTTTGCCGACGTTTCGTGAACATTGGAGTTCACATCTTCAGGGATGACCTGAAACTACAATGTTCACGAAACGTCGGAAAACAATTCGTAGTTTTTTACACGACTGAAACCCAAAATATCTCTTTTTATCAAAATGAATCATCGTGAAAGCATAAAATCTATTAATTTCTTTAGCCGAAAATTAATATTTTTAACTTCAAATTTAATTCTTCTATTTTTGCTTTTTTCTTTCTTGAAAATTTAGAATTTTTATTTCAAAATTAATATATTTTGGTTTAAATCGATATTTTTTGACTGAAAATTAGTAGTTTTTCTTTTGCTTCAAAATTCAACAATTTTGTTGGAAATTAACTTTTTTGTTGAAAATTTATATTTTCGTGTTAAAAACTCAACTTTTAAAAAAAAATCGTCTTTTTGACTGGAGGCATTAACATTTTGGATAAAATGTTGTTATTTATTGATCTTCTAGGTCTAAGGTTGTTTTTACACCTATAGAGGAGTTTATACAAGTCAGGAAAAATGAAAAATTTGTCAGGGAAAAGTGAGGGTATTTCGAATTTGGAATTTTGTAGCAAGCCTTGATTAGAAAAAAAAAAAAAATCGAGCTTCACCTGGTTTTTGAAGGTGAATCCATAAGCGGTGGTTGTGGTCATTCCACAAAGTTTTCCATTTCTGTAAATGGGTTCACCACCCCAAGCCCAAGGATCGATTTCAAGATCGTGATCGGTAAATAAAAGCTGAACATACTTCCGCCTAACGCCTCTATCCCTTTGTTTCAAAAGAGCCTCCCTTCCGATGAAGTCAATGTCTTTCTGAAAAATCGAAAACTTCGGTATACAGCCAAACTGCGTAGTTTTCCAATTACAATATTTTGAAGTGATTGACTCACGTCGAATTTAACTCTCCAGGCCCTTCCGCATTCTAGAGGAGTTGTGAAAGTGTCGAGATCCTGACCCCAGAAGGCGTAGAATTTTTCGACTCGTAGAGCTCTTGTTGCGTAATAGCCAGCGTGTTTTATTCCATATTTTGCTCCACGGTCGATTAGTTTTTGGTAAACGTGGAGGGCAAACTGAAAGTGTTTGAAAATTTAAAATATTACAAGGGATACCAAAGATTTTTTAAGAAATTAAAAGGATTTCTACAAAATTCTCAATAATTGAGCAGATTCCGAAGAATTTTAAAGGATTTTGAATTATTTCAGGGATTTGAAAGGATTTTATAGGGTTTCAAAGTTCTTCGCTAGATTGGCTAAAATAATATATCTGCCATCTCAAAAATCGAAATATCAGAAGATTACAATGGATTTTAAAGATTTCAAAAATCTTTGAATTATTTTAAAGGATGTCTACGAATTTCACAATATTTCAACAGATTCCGAGGAATTTTAAAGGATTTTAACTAATTTCGGGGATTTTATAGGGTTTTCGAAGATCTTTTTCAGGATGTCTACATATTTCTAAAGATCTAACCAGATTCAAATAATAATTTAAAGAATTTTGAGTAGTTTAAAACATTGCAGGGACTTTATGAGATTTCAAGGAATTTCTTAGGATTATGGCAAATTTCAAGGCATTAAATGGTTTAAAGAAATTTCAAATAATTTCGTAATATTTCCGAAGATTCTAATAAATTTTTACGGTATTGTGGATTGGAAGTTCTTTGCTAGATTGGCTAAAATAATATATCAGCCATCTCAAAAATCGAAATTCAAAGATGTTGTTTAGGAGATTACATTATTTCAAAGGAATTTCAAATACTTTCGTAATATTTTAGAAGATTTCAAAGTTTCCTATCTATTTTTAAGGTATTCACGAAATTTCAAGGAATTTCTTTTAAAAATTGTATAATTTTCAAGGAATTCATAGGATATCAAAATAAAATAAAAGATTCCACAAGACTATCAGGAGTTTATATAGATTTCAAGAGATTTAAAAAAAAATAGAGTTTTCCAAGGATTTGGACAGAATTTAAGTTTTTTTCTAGATTTCACTGGATTTCAATGACTATCAAACTTTGCAAGAGATTTCACAGCTTTCCAAAATTCTTCCGAAAGAATTTTAGAAGATATAACAGATTTCAAGATAATTTACGGGATTTCAAAGTATTTTAATGGATTTATAGGGATATACGAAACCTGAACTATTTAATATGATCTTCAAGGGCTTTATAGATTTCATAAAGATTCCATAAGATTATCAGGAGTTTATATAGATTTCAAGGGATTGAAGAAGATTGGAGAGTTTTCTAGGGATTTCCACAGAATTTTAGTGGTAGTTTTTCATGGATTTTATTGAATTTCATCGATTTTAGGGATTTTTGAATTAGATTTCAAGGGGTTTTATTTTACTTGATGGTATTGAAAAAATTTAATCGCTTTTCAAGGAATTTTGAAAGATATTACTAATTTCAAGATAATTTACGGGATTTCAAAGTGTTTCAAGGAATTCGTAAGGGTTCTACCAGACCTACGCTATCTTACAGGATCTCCAGGGACTTTAAACATTCAAAAAATGCCATATGATTTGAAAAATATCAGGGTATTTTACAAGACACCAAGAGATAAGATTATCAGTAACTTCGATAAATTTCAATGGATTATAAAAAACTGCAGAATTTCCCAGGGATTTCAACAGAATTTAAGGGATTTTAATAGATTTCAATGAATTTCAAAGCTTTGCGGTATTTTTAAAGACTACAGGGAACCTCAAGGGGCTTTGATTTTATGGGATTTCAAGAATTTCATAATTTTCATAAATTTTTAAAAGAATTTAAAAGAAGCAATTTAAAAGATTCGAAAGAATTTAATGAAATTTAAGCGTTTTCAGAAAATTTCGCAGGATTTTAGACAATTTTAAAAGTTCTTAAAAAGGTATCAAAGATATTAATCATATTTAAAAGATTTCAGCGGATTTCTAGATAACTCTAGAGAATAAATTAAATTAGGTTTCAAGGAACTTCTACGGATTTCAAGGGATTTAAACAGATTTACGAGTTTTTCAGAGAATCGCAACAGATTTAAAAATATTTAACCCCTCGATTTAATATTTAAACAATTTCATTCCACTATTTTTCTATTACTTTTTTAAAATTGTGTGCTACTATTGGTACTATTTTGAAATTCGCAAATGAGTCGGAGGACTGAAATTTACTGACCTAAGAATTAGAAATATAGATTCAATTGTATTAAAATTAAAGAAAATACCTCATTAGGAATGTAAAGGACGTATCCAAGTTCTCCCGTGTGCGTTAAATTCATCGTTCGGATTCCATTGGCTAAACCAACATCTAATTCCTAAATAAAACAATTAATAATGAACATTAAAGATCTTCTAATACACTAAACTAGACATATTAAATTATTTTATTTATTTATTATTATTTTTTAAAGTTTTGAAAAAAACTGAAGGTCTAAAAGTACCTTGTACGTGAAAAAGGGAAAGTTTTTTGGATTGAGGTCTGTATCGGTCAGTTCAGACAATACGCTTCTCGAGCAAGGTCCAATGATACAAATTGCAGTATATGCTGAAGTAACATCAGAAAAAGATACGGAACCATCGGAAGGCAAATGTCTTTTGAGCCAAGTTTTGCATCGCGTCTGTTGAATTGTAGGGGCAATCATCATGTAACTAAAAATGTTTTAAATTACAAAATGGGATGGATTCTAAGGTCAAATCGAAACGTTAGAAGTTGAATTCATTAAAAAAATGTAAAATAATTGGAATGAATTGATAATTGATAAAAGGACTTACTGATTTGCATTAATTCGAGCTAAACTACAATCGTTTTCATATCCACCTCGATTATTCTGCATACCACTGTGAATAATACTTCCGATCGGTACATCCACATCGTTCGAGCACAGATATTGTAGATAATCCACCACTTCTAAACCATTCGACTAAGAAAAAATGTAAATTAATATTTTCCAAAACAAAGCAGGAATTTCCAAGTATGCAAATTATAATTGCAGGGATCACAGTCTTTCCACTATTTTCCTGCGTTTCCGCCTTTTCTTCTTTTCTCTTAAAATATACGACATTCAAAATACAATAAAAAATAAACACTCTTAAAGAAAAATTCAAGCTGAAACATTTTAAAACAGGTTGAAAATGTTAAAACTGGAAACAAAACTTTTTATCAAATATAAAATTCTAATATTTATTAAATATATAATATTTTTGAAAATAAGTATTAGAAAGTCAACTGGATATATTCAACTATATATAATTACTGGATAAAAAAATTACAAATATTTATTAAAATCTAAAATATTTAACGCGTTCAAAACTAAACAAATAGTTTTAATATGAATTTAGGAGCATTGAAAAGTGTAGTTTAGGAACATGCAAAGTATTAATCTTACATATATTAAAGACGAAATACCACATTTATTTTTGAAAGAGAAAATATTCCTGATCATGAGAACAATTTTAAACATCTAAAAATTGTTTATCTAAAAAATCCTTCTTTTGCGGGACATTTTTATATCCCCGTGAATGGATTTCCATAACTTAAAAGTTGTATATAAAAAAATGCTGTAATGGTCAGAATTAAATAAAAAATCATTTACCATTATTTAAGAATATAAAATTTCTTATAAAAAGATTGCATTTCAGCAATATAGTTATATTTTCATCAAAAAAGATTTTCTATCAGAAGAGATGAATTTTCAATCCAAAGACGAATTTTGAAAAACAAAAGAAGGAATTTTTAACCAAGCCTTAACAACCAAATAGTTGAACTTTCAAGAAAAAAAGACAAATTTTTTAGAAGAAAATTAAATTTTAAACAAAAAAGTTAATTTTCAACCAAGAAGGATGACTTTTCTTTTACAAAAGATAAATTTTTAATCCAAAAGGGCGAATTTTTAACAGAATAAATAAATTCTCGACGAAAAAATATGACCTTATGGAAATAGTTCAATTTTCAATCGACAATGATGCATTTTCGACTAAGCGATAGAATTTTCAAACCAACAAATTTTAAAATTGCCATAAAAGATTAATTTTCAACCAGTTGAATTATACGAGAAAAAGGTTTGCTAACAAAACATTTAAATCCTTTCTAAATAGATGAATTTTTAATCAAGAAAGATTAATTTTGAACCAAAAAGTAGAATTTTTAATCAATAAAGATCTTTTTTGAAATAGAAATAGCATCCTCCAATTTTCAGTTTACAAAATTAATTTTCAACAATAAAAAAAAAAGAATTTTTAACAAAAAAAAATCAATTTTCAACCAAAGAGGTTAATCTTTAAAAAAATCAATTATAGCAGCTCAAATTTCTACTACGCATTTTAATTTTGAACCAAGAAAGATCGATTTCGACACAAATAACTTCATTTTTAAAGAAGAATTAAATTTCAATAGAGAGGATTAATTAACAAAAATTTTTAATCATGATGCTAGAAATACGAATTCATATGTACAAAACAGATGGATTTTCAACACGTAAAATGATATTTTGAGCAAAAAAAGTTAATTTTCTACCAAACAGTTATATTTTCATAAAAATAGTTGAATTTTGAAGACAAAAATACAAATGATCAACAAAAAATTTGAATTTTCAACCGGAAAATATTATTTTTCAACAAAAAAGTTAATTTTTGATCAAATAGTTGTATTTTCATAAAAAATACTTTAATTTTTAACCAAATATTTAAATTTTCAACAAAAAAATATGAATTCTTAATGGAGTATGTAATAGTTAATATGTAAACTAAGAAACATTGTAATTTAAAATAAAAAACAGTTCAATTCAACAAAAAAGAGGAAATTTCATTCAAAGAGATGAATCTTCAACAACAAAATAATTTTTAACAAAACAGTTGAACTTTTACGTATCTTTTACCGTTCTATAATTAGAATAACACGTACCCATAAATCGATTTTCGTAAAAGAAGAATAATCGCTTAATCCAATCTTTTCTCGACAAGCTGCGTATTCATGAGCAACGCATTCAAACCAAGGTGGTTTTCCAAATGTATCCGTATAAGCGATTTTGTAACTCCGAGTTCCGTCGAGTGGATCCACGTCTAAAAAATGTATAAACAATACAAAACGATGATATTTAACAATTATGGGAAGTAAACAGTTATTATTTAACCGGAATTCTTGGAAATTCAAAACAAAGCTCAGATTTAGACAAAACGCTCTTGAATGTCTCCAATTAAATTACTGAAATGTATTTTCTTCAAATTTGAGTGGGTGCATTAAAGAATTTATTGTCTAAATTTGATTGAATTCACGGATCGGATCGTGCGACTTGTTTGAAAAAATGTAATTGACTTTTTTCGTTTTTCTCAGAAGTTCGCTACAATTAGTTTCAATTTTTATCGCAATAAAAATGTTATAATTGACATTCAAAACTAGCAAGTTTTGTACCAATTTAATTGAGAACATTAAAAATTAAATTATTTCTTATTAATGATTTTTAATTATGAATTTTGCATTTCATAACGTTTGTAATTGAACAATTTCTAGTTGCGCCAATCCGTATTCAAACTTTGAATTTGTTACTTTGCAAGCCTGATAAGTTAGACATTTTTAAGTCGAAAATATTTTAAATCGATTAATTTAAAATTCTATTCTTAAAAAATGAATGATTTAATGTTTATATTTTCAGTGTAAAATTTAAAGCCTTAATGGTTCAGTACTTTCAAGTTTAAAGTGTTCCAAATTAATGTTTTTGAAATTTAAAAAATATATTTTTGACCCAAATTTGGAATCCTTCCAGCTGAATAGCTATTGTCAAAAAATATTTTTAACTTTAAAAGTTTATTTGGATCGTCCAAGGAATATTTAACAGAATTAAAATTTGTATTTGACATGAAAAAAGTAACTTTATTTCAAAATATCAATCAAAAGATGTATCTTTGCAACAGGTGATAAATTACCATTTTTCAGTATTTTCATTGCACTATTTGAATTTAAGTAATTTTTTTTGAAGACGAAAACTTACAAATATACTTTATGAACATAACATAATTAATATTCAATCAACAAAAAGGGAATTTTCAACCCATATAAAATAATGAATCTTCAACCAAAAAAATGTATTTTTAACCCAATAGTTAAATTTTCCACCTAAAAGATGAAGTTTCTACTACAAAAAGACAAATATTCATCAAAATAAAATAGTTTCCAACAAATTAGTTCAAATTTCAACCAAACAGATGAATTTTCAACCAAGAAGATTAAATATCCATGGAAAAGATAAATTTTTGACAAAAAAATGGATTAGTTACACTTTTAGTTAAAAAATGAATTTTCAACAGAAAAAAATTTTCAATAAAGACATTAATTTTCTACCGAAAAAGATTATTTTTTAACAAATTACATGAATTTTCAACAGAATTTCTAATTTTTAAAGGAATTTTCAAACTATTAGTTAAATTTTTCACTGAATAGTTAAATTCTCAACCAGAGAAATGAATCTTCAACCAAAAAAGTTAAATGCGATATAAAGAAGATTAGTATTATACCACAAGAGACAAAGTTTCAATAAATTAAAGAAATTTTGAACCAAAAAATGATTCGTCAGTTTAAAGAAATTCATTAAAAAAAAGGAAATTTTTAACTATCTAGTTAAGTTTTTAATCAAAGAAATTAAGTTTTAAATAACATAACGAAATTTCAACAACAACAAAAATGGATTTTTATCCCAATAGTTGACATTTCAACCCAAAAGATGAACTTTCTACAAAAAAAAGACAAATATTCATCAAAATAGATGAATTTTCAACCAAATAGTTCACCTTCAAACCAAACAGATGAATTTTCAACCACGAAGATTAAATATCCACCAATAAGATAAATTTTTGACAAAAATTGGAATAGTTAAATTTTCAGTTGGAAAAAGGAACTTTCAATTAAACAAATTAATTCTCAATTAAAAATATTAATTTTCTAACACAAACGGTTAATTTTTAACAAAATACATGAATTTTCAACCGCATTTTGTATTTTTAAAGAAATTTTCAAACTAATAGTGAAATTTTTCAACGAATGGTTACATTTTTAAACAAAAAAAAAAGAATTTTCAACCAAAAAGGGCAATTAATCACTGAGAAGATTAATGTTGTACCACAAGAGACAAAATTTCAGCAAAATTTAGAAATTTTCAACCAAATAGATGAATTTTTAATCAAAGAAATTCATTTTTTAAAAAAGAACGAATTTTTAACAAAATAGTTGGAATTTTAAACAAAGAAATTAAGTTTTAAATAAAATAATGAATGTTCGACAACAAAATTTTCTTAACCCATTAGTTGAAATTTCAACTCAAAAGATAGATTTTCAGCAAAATAGTTAAATTTTTAACCAAACAGAAAATTGTTCAACCAAGAAAATTATATGTCTATCAAAAAGGATAAATTTTCGACAAGAAATGGAATAGTTTAATTTTCAATTAAAAAAATTATTTCTAATGGAAAAAAGTAATTAAAAAAAAGGATTTTTCAACCAAAAAGATTTATTTTCTACAGAAAAAATTGAATTTTGAATGAAATTTCAACCACCTAATAGTTAAATTTTTTAGCAAGAAATAAATATTCAACCAAAAAGACAAATTAGTCACCAAGAAAAATAATATTTTACCACAATTGACAACGTTTCAACAAAATACAGAATTTTTCAATCACAGAGCTGAATTTACAACAAAAAATATTCAACAAACTAATTCAATTATGAACAAAAAATGTGTTAACTAAAATGATGAATCGTCAGCAAAAAGAATGAATTTTTAATAAAGTAGTTCCACTTTCAACTAAGTAGTTGAACTTTGAACCAAAAAAAAGTTTTCCTCTAAAAAAATAACTTCCGAAGTGAATGTTTAATAGAGCTAGAAAAAATTAACCTTTTGTATTAAGTTTTGACTTTCAAAACTATTATTTAAAAGTAAATAATGCAATTGGGAATGGTGGTCGACCATTTCGCCACCTGGTGCCGAAAACTGGAATTAGAAAGAGTAGGTACAATTTTAAAGGTTTATTTTAATCTTTGCATCAAAGTGTTCTTATGATTATTTTTGTGAAGTATAAAACAATGATTGAATAATAAAAACAAATTTTCATACAAAAATAAATAGTTTTAGATTGAATTTCCATTTTATTCAGTGAAACAAAAACACATTTTTGAGCTTTAGAGTTCGACTGGTTTTCGTGAAAATTGAACAATTTACTATAAAGATTAACTAATTGATAGAAAATTATAAATATTTATTCCATATTGGAAATAATTTATAAACGAAAAAATATAAATAAAAAATTAATCGAATACTACTTAAAAGTTCATTTTTTGAGCTGAAGATTAATAATTTTAGTTCAAAATGTTAGTTTAAAAGTAATTTTTTAACTGAAAACCATTTTGTTGAATATGAAACTGATTGATTATAAATTAACTTTCTGTGTTAAAAATTCAACAGTTTTACAGAAAATTCATTTTTTAGCTTGCAAATTCAAAAATTTGGTAGAAAATTTAGCTGGTTTTTCGAAAACTCGTTTTTTTCGCTTGAAAATGCAATCATTTGATATAAAACTCAACTATTTGGTCAGCTATTTGGTACAAAATTAAAACTATTTTGTCGTAACAAAAATATAATTATAGATTGAATTCCCATCTTAAACAGTAAAAAAACACCTTTTTGAGCTTTAGAGTTTGACTGGTTTTCATGAAAATTTAACAATTTGGTATAAAGTTAAACTGTTTGATAGAAAATTATATATTTTTTATATATTGGAAATAATTTAGAAATGAACAAATATAAAAAAAAATTAATCGAACGAAATTTGAACTAACGTCGCGTTATTGTTGAAAGTATTTAGTTGTATATTGAGATAATTTGTTAAAAGTTCGTCTTGTTTTGTAGAAAATTCATCTGGTAAAAAATGTGTGTATTTTGTTGAAAATTCGTCGTTTTTGATATACAATCGATTTTTAAAATTAAATCCAAGTATTTTTTATTTTTAATTAAATTTTTTTAAAATATGAACTAATACATTTATCGTTGAAAATTCATGTTTTTAGGTTAAAAATTGAACTTCTTGATTGAAAGCGGAACTATTTAAAAGTTCATTTTTTTCCCCTGAAGAATCATAATTTTAGTTAAAAATGTTTGTTCAAAAGTAATTTTTTAACTGAAAATTTAACTATTTTGTTGAATATGAAACTGATCGGTTATAAATTAACTTTTTTTGTTGAAAGTTCATATTCACCGGTTGAAACTTCAACAGTTTTAAAGAAAATTCACAATTCTTACTATTGAAGTTTGAAAATAAAATTTTGATATAAAAATAAAATAATTTAATACATCGTTGACAAATATGTCCAGAAAAAGTGGTAAATGGAATCTTATAACAAATTCGAATAAAATTCAAATAGTAGAATTTAATTCGACGTTGATGAATAGTTCATCTGGAAATGCCTTGAAAATGTATTTTTTGTATTCTTTTTAAATGACAAAAAATATTGTGGGTAAATAAAAAAAAGGTGTCATTCACATTAAATTAACTGGAATTTTTTACGTTAAAATAAATTTTAATAAACTTATGTAAATCATATACAACATTTTCAAATCATACAGGATTTTCTGTAAAATCTATAAGAAAATGATGAAAAAGAAACAGATTTTTTAAATAGAAAGGGAAATTTTTGGGCAAATATTTCTAGTTTCTTGACTTGTAATTATTATTTAACGTTGAAAAAAGTTACCGTTTTCATCATGGAGGTCTTCTACAAACCACGAGGGTCTTTCGTATCCCATCACTTGACCAAAAACAGCACCAGCTTCTTTAAGCTTCGGATAAATAGGAGACATTCTCAAATTCCTTCCGGTTTTGAATTCATGATGAGGATACTGCAATCCATAATGCATTCCAGGAACTTCTCTAACTCTATCACGCAGGAATTTTTGATTATTATGTAATCCGAGGAAACGAGAAATATCCAACTCGTACATGTCTAGAGACGTTTCCCCATTGACAATTAATTCAGCAGTCGCTCTTCCAACGCCTCCCGCAGCTGATATTCCCACCTTTTATCACAAGTTGAAATAATTAAAAAATTAGCAAAATAATCCAATTTCTTTAGTAAGAATTCAAATCACCGTTTTCATTGCAGCTGCTACGTAATAATTTTGTATTTCAGGAGCTTCTCCGACAATCCATTTGCAATCCGGTGAGAATGCCTCTGGTCCATTGCACAATCTGTCCAAAACTGCGTTTCCCAAACTCGGAATCCGATGAAGCATTTGCTCTAGTAAAACGTGGAAGTGATCCCAGTCTTCAGGTAAATATCTTTCCTCTGCGGAATCTGAAATTAAAAAAATTACTTTAAAAAATATAATCGAATTCTTACATTTTTCAATTTACATGAAAAATAATTTGCAATGCACAATATAAATTATGAAAAGCTATTTATTTTTCAAGTTTAGTAGTTTATGTTTGCTTATATAAATATAATTTATCCTATGATTATTGAGAAAATTCATAAAGATTTGTTAATATTTCAGACGTAGCAAATCAAAATTTCAACAAAAAAGTTAATTTTTTAAGCGTACAGTTCAATTTTTAACAAAAAACATCAATTCTCATCGAAAAATTGTATGCATAATTGATATTTCAACTAAAAGATATTTGTATTTCTTTAAACCAAAAACAGTTAAACTTAACCAGAAAAGATTAATTTCAACAAAACAGTTAAATAGTTGAAACAAAGTTGTTTAATTTTCTATTCAAAAATATGAATTTTGAACGGACTAGAAAATGGAAATAGAAACAAATTCATTTTTAATGAAAATTTTAATTTTCAGCCAAGAAGATTAATTTATTTCCAAAAAAGACGAATATTCAATCAATTAGTTAAATTTTCAACCAAAGAGCTGAACTTTGAACTAAAATTATAAATCTTCAACCAAAAAAGCGAATTTTTAATACGCATTTGATCTTTTAACCAAGTAGTTGAATTTTCAAATAAAATATTTCCAGTAAAACAAATTTTTATTTTAACTAAAAAAGAGTTGAATTTATTCATAGAAGAAGAATGTTTAACAAAACAATCCTCAACCAAGGCAGATCAATTTTAAACCAAAAAAGAGGAAATTTCTACCAAAAGATATGAATTTTCAAACATCTTTTAAAGCGACACATTTGGTTGACAATTTTTTTAAATCTTTTCAAATTTTAAATTATTTCTGAATGTTTTTAATACTTATAAAACTTCTACATATCTTTAGGGTGGTCGCTGGACCGGGAAACCTGGAAAACCCGAAAATGATCGGGAATTTCATGGGACCGGGGAAAACCGGGAAATGACAGTGAATTTATTTTTTTACCGGAAATTTTACAACATTTTTACAAAATTTTAAAAATTAGAAGTTTTTAAAATCGAATATTTTTTAATAAAAAACAGGGTGGCCGCCGGGCCGGGAAACCGGGAATTTTACGAATTTTCGGAACAAAAATCTGCCCCAGTTCAATTTCAACAGTTTTTAAAATAATTAAACTGCAGTTTTGAGGATTTAAACAATTAAAAATTAATTAATTTTAATTTTAAAATAAAAAATGTTCATGATTTATCAATAATATGTTTTTAATTAGGAGTTTCAGGTATTCCTTTATATTAAATTTAATAAATCAATTTATTAATATATTATTTCTATTAATTTTTTCAGCTATTAAAAAATCTAAACGTGCGTTTTATTATTTTCAACTTAAAAATAAATTCATAATAATATAATCATAATTAAAAGTTTTTATTAAATTTAAAATATTGTGAGTCTAAATTATTTAATTTTTATCCCATTTAATTAAAAATTTCTTAATGTAGTGTTTAATATTTATCGAAATTTCACTATTCATTTAAGATGCGTAAATGGCAACCAAATATTTAAAAGAAAACAATTTGAAACTGAATTGTTTTACATAAAAAGCTTTGAATCTTTACATTTTCTAAGAACATTTAATCTTTTAGCGTTACAATTTTAATTGTTCTACTTAAAAAGTGTTTAATTTTTAAGTGAAATTGTTGAATTTTGACGCATAAATAACAATTGAACACTTATTATTTGTGGAAAAAATTTGAGTGATTTTAAGAGATATTTTGAATTTTTGAAAAGATTCAAAATCAATTAAAAAATTGAAATGATTTCAACTAATTTAAATGAAGTGTTTTAATAATTTTTTCAAAACTTCTGAATATATTAAAAAATTAATCGAATTTTTCCTACAATTTTTGAAAATCCAGAAAATTAAATAAAATCCTTAAAATCTTCCATATTCTTCTTTGATCATTTTTTTAATTTCTTAAAATCTTCTTAAAATTTCTGTTACAATAATTTTTCAAACTGAAAAATCATTTTCAATTTTTCTAAGAATCTTAAGAAAATTTTATTCTTTTGTAGTTTTTTACAATTCTTAAAAAAATTATAAATTTTTTGCTTAAAATTTGCAAGAATCTAAATTTTATTTTAAATTCGGCTGTAAGTATTTCAAATTATTTCAAGTTCTAAATTTAATTCGAATCTTTTTTAAACTTCTAAAATATCTCTTAATATTACTCTAATATTTTTACAAATAATAAGTATTCTATTGTTATTTATAAATTCAAATTTAATTTTTTTTTAATTTGTAGGATTTTCTAAAAGTGATAGATATAATTGAATTCATTTTGAAATATATTTAAAAGTTCTGACAAAAAATTCAAAAATGATTTTTAATTTGGAAAAATTTAAAACCACTTCTAAATTTTTCAAGATTTTGAAATAAAATTTTAAAGCTTTTGAAGGATGTCAAAGAAATTATTTTTCATTTTTTAATGTGTCGAGCTTAAAATTACTTAAAATAATATAATTTTGAAAATGTTTAAAGTTCATTGCTTGATTCTTTAATTTAGACTATTGAACATGTTAACGTGGATTTATATTTTTGGAATTTACTATGAATCTTTGAACTCTATAATTTACAAAAGTTCTAAATTTTGCAGTTTATTTGAATTTCACTTAAAACTGTTCAATTTAAAAGTGTTAGTAACTTCCACTGTATACGTGTAAGTTATTGGGCATTTGAATACACAATTTTTGAATTGAGAACTTTTAAACTTCAATTTTAAAAGTTTGGAATTGAAGGGTTCCACTTTAAATGCTTCAATTTGTTGTTTATTGTTTATTGCTTTTTATAAAAAAATGTTTCCAATATAGTTTGATTTTTTAAATTTCATTGGCCAAGAAAAATGTTTGCGAACCAGGAAATGACCGGGAATTTTTTTCTTCGATTAAAACGGCCACCCTGATCTTCTAAAATGATTCGATTTCTAACATTTTCCTAAATTCTGCAAAAATATAAAAATTGTCCTACAATCTTGCAGATTCTTTTTGTGACAATTTGAGAATCTTTATAAATATTCTCTTAAAATTAATTTATCAAAATAAAATATAATTCAAAAATTTCCCAGGAACGTTAAGAAAAGTTTTTTCTTATCTTCAAACATCCCAAAATCCTTTAAAAAAAAAACTAAAAATCTCATTTCAAGATCTTTAAATATCTACATTTAAAAAAAATTGAAATTTTTTCAAATTTTTCATTATTTTTGAAATTTTTTGAAATCTTCTAAATACTTAAATCATTTTGCAATGTTTTCAAAACTTCAAAATACCTTTTGAAATATTGAATATTGAACAAAAGTAAAAAATTAAAATTTATGTTATTAAATAGCACCCAAATCCTTCAAAAATCCCTTTATTCTTATTGTCGGTAACCCGTATTTTTTTGTTACTGGTAACGACAATTATTCTTAACCGGCTCAAAATAATTTTATTTTTCTCATCTCTTTGAAAGTATAAAAAAGAACATAATTATTTCTCAATATTAAAAAATCATTTACAGTTGGAATTTTATCTGTTTATCAAAAACGTTTAGAAACATTCAGAAATAAATTTTATCTTTCAATAAAATTACTTATTTGAAAATTTTGATTTACGAAATTCATGGTGCGAACATTCGTCATTTTTTTAAATAGATACATGAACTGAAAAGAGCCACTAAACTTCATATTCACGATTCACTTTTTTTTTATAGGAAACGATTATCTTTGTTAATCATTCTCCCTAACTACATGTTATTTTAGAACCCTCACCTTGAATTAATCCAATTTCGACAGTCGGTTTAGCAATAGGTTCAAAGCCACCAGCTAAAATTCGACCTTTGTGCTCTCGAAAGTAGATGTACCCATCCAAATCTCGAACCACAGGCGTCATCGGATCCAAACCACTGATTGGTTTCGTATGGAGATAGTAATGTTCTACTGGATGCAGGGGGACCTGGAAATAATTTCCAAAGACATAAGGTTCAGAAGATTTAGTCGAATGTCGCTTGGGAAAAAAATACGGACTTTAAGAGGAGGCTCACTTAGTTTCCCAACGGATCGAGCCCAAAATCCGGTGCAATTTATAAAATGCTCGCAATCAATTTTGCCCCGACTTGTCTCCACTCCTCTTACTTTTCCATTGAGGTTGAACACCTTTTGTACTTTACAGTTCTCGTATATTCTGACTCCTGAAAAATTAGCAAAATTAATCTCAAATTAAGAATCCTTCGTTGAGATGAAATATAAAATTTAGATTTCATCGTCCCATTTAGGAGCCGTCCATAAACTAGGTTACCAACTTTTGGCTATTTTTGATCCACCAAACAATCTCTCAAAATCTAGACAATCAGATGATTTTTCGTGAAAAAGGGGAATAAATTCTTTTAAATAAAAATTAATGTAAATACCATATTCAATACGAAACAATTTAAGTTCCTACGATTTAAAGTCGAAATACATTGCATTTTCAAGATAGTTTAATTTTGAACCAAAAAAGATGAATTTTCAACACAAAAAGACGAATTTTCAACAACAAATAATTTTTAAACCAAATAGTTGAACTTTCAAGTAAAATATACGAGTTTTTAATAAAATAGAAGAACTTTTAATCAAATAGTTAAATTTTCAAGCCAAGAAGCAGAAGTTTTTCGAAGATATTTTACATTTCAACAAAAAAGTTAATTTTTAACCAAGATACATGAATTTACAACAAAGAAAGTAGAATTTCCAATCCACAATGAAAAATTCTTAATACAACGGTTGAATTTCTGACCAACAATGATGAATTTATTCACGCAGTTCAGAAGAACTATTCAAAAGATAGTTGAATTTTAAACAAAAAAGTTAATTTTCAATTAAGAAATATTACACTTCTACCATAAAAGATTAATTTTCTACCAAAAGACGACTTTTCAACCAGTTTAGGAAAAAAAAATTTTTAACAAAATACGAGTAGTTGAATTGTTAACCAAATAGATGCATTTTAAATCAAGAAAGATGTATTTTAAACCAAATATTTGAACTTTCTACTAAAAAAGATATTTTTTAAATACAAAATGTAATCGTAAAACGTAAAAGTTAAATAAATTATTTTAAAAACTTCAATAATTTTTAGCCAGATGAATTCGGAAGTTAAATTTCTGGTTAAAAAATAATGAATTTTTAACAAAGTAGTTCAACTTTCAACAAAGTAGTTGAATTTCCAACAAAAAAGTCATTTTTCAACTAAATAGTTAAATTTTCAAGCCAAAAAGACAAATTTTATACAGAACAGTTCAATTTTCAACCCGCGATATGAATTTTCAACTAAAATTATGAATCTTAAAACAAATAGTTTTAACTTTAAACGAAGTAGTTGATTTTTCAAGCAAAAGAGATGACATTTTAACTAAGTAGATTAGCTTTTAACCAAAAAGACAACTTTTCCTCCAAAAAATACAAATTTTCAACAAAAACTGTGGAATATTTAATTCAAATGGTCGAATTATCTACAAAACAGTTGCATTTTCAGCCTGAAAATATTATTTTTCAATAAAAAATTCAATTTCTGCCATATACTTTAATTTTTATAATAACAAATTAATATTTAATAAAATAGTTAGATTTTCAAACGAAAATATGAATTTACAAGAAAAAAGTTAATTTTCAACCAAAAAATTTAATTTTCTACCAAATTGTGGAATTAAAAAAAAATTGTATACAAAAACAGTTCAATTTTCAAACCACAAATATGATTTTTCAACGAAATAGTTACATTTTCTACCAAAATGTTTACTTTTCAAGCCAAACAGACGAATTTGATACAAAATAGTTCAATTTTTAACCCACAAATGTTAATTTTTAACCAAAATTATGAATCTTTACAACAAAGAAATTAATTTTTTTGATGTGGTTTAACTCTAAATGAAAAGGGTTGACTTTTCAACCAAGAAAGTGAATACTCAACAAAATATGTAATAGTTCCTATTTCATACAAAAAATAACATAAGTTTGAATAAAAGATATTAACATTCAACTCAAAAAGACGAATTTTCAAAAAAACATTTGAGTCCTTAACCAAAGCAGAATAATTGGCAACCAGTCAGTGGCATTTTTATAAAAGATGATGAATTTTAAACTAAGAAGATTAATTTCCTACCAAAAAGATACATTTAAAAAAAAACAACGAATTATCCACCAAATAATTAAGTTTTCAACTAAAAATAAGATTTCCAATTAAAAATATGAATTTTAAACTAATAAGATTAACGTGCTACCAAAAACACGAATTTTTAGGGAAATTTTGAAGCAAATAGTTCGATTTTGGACTTGATCATATCAATTTTTAAATAAAAATATAAATTTTATATACAAATTTAAGGTATTTAAATGAGATTAAAATAAAACTTAAAATCCTATTTAATGTCTGATAATCAAGTTAATGTGAAGAATTCCTGAAAATAAAATCAAGAATCTAACGACCAAATTTGAACAAACACCATAAAATGCTCCCATTGCAATCCGAAAAAGAAAAAAAACTTCTTCCTCCTAAAAAAGAAAAGAAAGTTTTTTTGCCTCGGTCTGGCCATAAATAAAAAAGAGGACAGAAACATGAGAACGCAACCGACCAAATCCCCTTCCTTCTCTTTTTTATTTCTTTCGTCTTCTTTTTTTCTTATAATTATCAAATCACAATTAAAAACCATTTCGAAAAAAATAATCAACGTTACGGCACCCATACGGCACCCTTATCAAGGCAAAAAAAAAATATATATATATATAAGAAAATAAAAAAAAATTATATATATATATATAACGGAACGGTGACTCTGGGATACCGGGCGACCTCTCAGAGTACGCAGCCTTATCCTTGCATGCGGGGCTCTACAAGGATGGACGAACCCCTTTCCCTAGCTTCTCGTGGGAACAATAATGACAACACTAAACATAGTTGTAGTAAGTGCGGTTAAAAACAACAGAACTCGCAGGGCTCCCGACAATAGGTCGGCCAACAATGCCGACCAATCTAGAGCTGGGGGAGCCAATGAAAATGGATTCAATGCGATAGATCGGCAAGATCTCGCGACCTTTGGGTGGACGGAGCAACTGAATCACGACTTGCTAGACTGCTACGATGCGAGTGTGTCCCGTGAACGGGGTTACATGGCAAGGCTGCATGCTCTGTGGTGCGAGAAACACCCTGAGCTATCGCACTTTTCGCAGCATCGTCTGCGAAACCATGCTGAACTACTCCGTAAAAGGGGCTATATAAGCGGAACGCCTACTCTACCACAGCTAGAACAAGCCGGCAACAAAGAAAGAGAGGCG
>NC_046663.1:64055219-64063928 GCF_010883055.1 Belonocnema kinseyi | reverse complement strand
CCTGCGTGTCAACAATATGCTAGAACACTTGCGGGAAAAATGCAGAAGGCGGTTGTCCTTGGGTCGCTCCGTGTTCTTAGGGCGCACGAGGCTTTTGCTGGACCGTCGTATTTATTCTTTTACAGACTGTAACCACCTATCTCACGGTAGTGAGACGTGGTTATGGCTGAAATTTTACCTCAATTTCGCTGGGAGCGGGTGAAATTTTCCAGATTAGCACCCGCTCCCGGTGAAATCCTGCGATTGTCCTTATGACATTTTTTAAATTATATATATATATATATATATATATAGAGAGAGAGAGAGAGAGAGGGGGGGGGGGGGGGGGGGGGGGGAGGGAGAGATTTTTTTAGTCTTGATAAGGTTGCCATATGGGTGCCGAAACGTCGTTGATTAATTTTTCACAAATGTTTTTTAAATTGTGATTTGATAATTATAAGAAAAAAAGAAGACGAAAGAAATGAAAAAGAGAATGAACGAGATTTGGTTGGTTGCCTTCCCATTTTTCTTTCCTCTTTTTTATTTCTGGCCAGAAGGAGGCAAAAAAATTTTTTCTTTTCTTTTTTAGGAGTTAGAAGCTTTTCTTCTTTTTCAGATTGCAATGGGAATATTCTTCACATTAATTTTATATTAATTTAGTCCGCTTTAAAATGCAATAAAGAGGAAAAGGGTGGTAACGGGAAAGTTGCTTGAAAACGGGATAAAAAAGAATTCTTGGAAAAATTGGAAAAGAGGAGAATGAGGGAAAGACTGTAAAGTCGGAAATATGAAAGTAATTTTTCAACTTACTCAATATTAATTATTGAACTTTACTATTGCAGGTCCACTTTTCGCAAAATTCGCAAAATGTTTACAAACTTATCATGAGAAAACATACTAAATGTTATCAAATTGCGTAACATTACGTTAACTGAGCCCCTCCCCACTCACCCTTAAATTGGTAACATATTTTATGGACGGTCCCTAATTTTTGATTGTTTTCAACCTTTCTTTTTGGCTTCTTCAGTCAACGTTAAACAAATTTGATAAGGATCAGCAGCACCATCGTGAGGTATCCACAAACCACCGAACAAGTCATCGACTTGGAGAAGAGGACATAATTTTTTTGCTTCTTCTGGAGAAACTAAATGGCATTCAATGTCTCTTAAACTGAAGCAATACATTATTTTATTAGAGATATTTTTTTAGGAATTCTAAGTGAATGAGAAAAGGTAGTTACACTGATTGTGCTTTCATTCTTCGGAAAACGGTCATTCGATCTCTCGTGCGGGCTAAAGAAAGACTTCCACATTGTTTCCAACCAGTTGCAAGTCCTTTCTTATCGAGATCCTTGTATAGAGCGATACTATCTTGTGCTAATTTTGATTGAGCTAAACTTGGCTTAAAAGCACCAACCAAACCGGAAGCGTGCCAGGTTGTTCCTCCACCCAGCCTACAAATTATCAATCAAAACTTTATTGAAAATTCTCTAAATATTTAGCTATTTATGAAGTAACTATAACTATACAGCAGGGATCACAGCAGTTGAGTAGTTCAATTTTGTGGGAAAAAGGTTCAAAAGATTTAAACAGGGTGTCTAGAGATTCTCAGGAACAAAATTCAAGGTCTTTTCCAGGTTTTCCAGGTCAAGGAATCAAAATTTTCTAGGTCTCCTTTTTTACATCAAATAATAAAATAAACGTTTATCATACATGTAAAAAATGAGCCATTTCATTTTTATTGGCCATATATTTCTAAAGAAAGCCGAATCATAAATAAACAAATTCTTAATTTTTTGCAAACATGAGTCGTCTTTGTGAAATCTTTAGGAATATTTTTAAATCTTTGTAATGTCCTTGAAATCATTACAATCTTTGTGAAATCCTTTGAAAACTTTATGAAATATTACTCACCTCAGTGAAAGCTTGAAATTTCGATGAAATATTTGAGAAATCTTTTGGCATTTTTCAAAGCTTTTTAAAATCTTTAAAATTCTTGAAATCTTTGAAATGTTTTAAAATTCTTGAAATCTTTTGAACTCTTTAAAGAAATTGTGAAATCTTCTCTAAGTCTTTGGTATTCGTTAGAAATCAATGGAATATTTGAAATAATTGTGAAATCTTTATGAAATTTGTTTTAATCGCTTTAAATCACTGGAATATTTGAAATCTTTGTTAAATCTTTTTAAATCTTTTAAAAAAATTTTGATATCGTTTAAAATATTTTTAAATCTTTGAAATCTGTTGTATTTTGCCCTTGTTGAAATACTTTAAGTCTTGAAAGCTTTGAAATCTACGAAAACTGTGTGCAATTTTTTTAAATCTTTATAAAGTCTTTGAAATGTTTTTTTAATCTTTATTCGTGAAATCTTTTCTGTTCGTTTGAAATTATTAAAATCTTTTCAAATCTTCTCAAATTTGTTGAAACCTTTTGAAATCACTGAAAATCTTCGAAATCTTTGTGAATTCATTGGAATTATTTAAATTATTACAAATCTTAGTGAAATCTTTTGATATCTCCTAAAAAATTTTGGAATTGTTTAAAATCTTTGAAATGTGGATTAATATACCCTTTTTAATATCCTTAAACTCTTTTGTAAGTTATAAAATCTTTGTGAAATCTTCGAAATGTTTGTGAAATGTTCCAAATCATTATTAAATGTTCGAAACCTTTAGAGAATGTTTGTGAAAACTTTTTAATCTAGTTTACACGCCTTTTTTAATGTTTGAAATCCTTGAAATCGTGAAATATTTTGAAATCGTCGTGAAATGTTTCTCTTCAACAATATTTTAAAACCTCTTGAAATCGTTTCAAAATTTTGAACTCTTTGAAATCTGGTGTACTGCACCCTTTTTCAAATCTTGAAATCTTTAAAGTTTTAAAATGTTTGTGAAATTGCTGTGAACTTTATATTGAAATTTGGCATTCACGTCTTTTATAAATCGCTAACATCCGTGAAATCTTTATGAAATTTTGAAGATATTAAAAATATTTTGAAATGTTTGAAATCTTTAGAAATGTTTTGTCACCTTTTGAAATATATTGTACACTCAAAAACCGAGTGATCAACCCCTCGAAACATCCGTTGTATGCCCATGGCTTATTCTAATTCTGAAACTGAATATATATCTTGACGAATACAAAAATTTGCAGCAGCAGGACTTTTTCTAAACGAGATGTTTCTTTCACAATAGGCTAAAAGATTTAAATTACTGTTTGCATTTCGATCAAATTACTGTCTTAAAAGAAAGAAAAATAGAATAATTAAAATTCAAGGTTTTCGTGAAAAAGTCAAGGAGATTTCCAGGTTTTCAAGATCAAAGATTAAAAAATAGATAAATCTAGATGGTGACTTAACTGGGAAATGACCGGGAATTTGATTAAAAAACAGGGAATTTAGATTTGATCGCAGTAAAATTTAAGTTATAATTATTTTAATAATTTTGGTCAATTTATAAAAGTGATTTGTTCTTCATCTAAGTCGGGGAGCATTTTTTAAAAGTATTATTTGGATTTAGAAGAAAGGAATTTAAAAAATCCCGGTTCCAAGTCAGAATTCGTCACAATTTAAAAGTTCCAACTTCTAAATTTAAAAAAGAAGAAAGAAACTGATTTAAGAAGTTTTTAGATTTTTTCTGAATTATAATTGTAAGTTTTGATGCACTGTTCATTGCAAATGAATCCTTTTTTTAGTTAAAAATTCAACTGCTTGAGGTTAAAAGTTTAAATATTTTGTTAAAAATTAATATTTTTCTGTAAAGAGTCATTATTTTAATTGAAAATTCGTCTCTTTTTTCAAGTGGAACTACTTTGTTGAAAATTATTTTTTAAACTAAAAATTTGAGTATTCCAATAGAAAATTCAACTGTTATGCTGAAAATACGTTCACTTTGTGAAAAATTAGATTTTCAATGACAATTTCAACTATTCTATTTTTGGTTGAAAATTGATCTTTTTTAGAAAAAAATTAAACTATTTGGTTTGAAATTAATATTTTTTATTTAAAAATCAAGCTATTTGTTAAAAAATGTAGGTACTTTGTGGAAAATTCCTGTTTATTTGTAGAAAATTAATTTTAATTCTAATTAAAAATTCATTTGTTTAATTGAAAAATAACTATTTAATTAAAAACTTGTTTTTTTTGCATGAAAATGAATTTTTTGCCAAAAATTTAACTATTTTGTTCAAAATTTTTTTCCTTTTTGATTAAAAATTTTATTTTCAACTGAAAATGTAACTATTATTCGTTGCCAATTTATCGTTTTTAGTAAAAAGAATTTGCTTTATGAAAATTTAACTTTCAGCCGTAGATTCATTGTTTCAGTTGACAACTCATTTTTTTCGTTTAAAATTCAACTATTCCAGTTGCAGTTTCGTCATTTTAGTTGAAAATTCATCAGTTAAGTTAAAAATGATTTTTTTAACCAAAAATTTAACTATTCCATTTTCTGTTAAATATTTGTTGTTTTTTTAGTTTAAAATTTAACTGTTTGGTTGAATATTTGTCTTCTTCAATTGAAAATTCAAGTAGTTCGTTAGACATTAATCTTTTTGCTTGAAAATTCCATAATCCTAGTTAAATATTCATAATTTTAGTTTTAAATTAAAATAAATGTTTGAGTTTTGCGGCAAATATGAATATGTTAATTTTAGTTGAGCAGTAAAATTTAAAAACTTGACCGGAACTAAACTGAAATGGTTTTATTTTCAGTACAGATCTTGGTTTAAAAATTAATATATTTTGGTTGACGATTTAACTAATAATTTTATTAAAAATGTGTACTTTCTGCATGAATTTAACTGTTTTTAATTCAGAATTAACATGTTTTTTGGTAGAAATATCAACTATTAAGATACATTTTTTGTTCAGAATTCATGTTTATTAATTAAAAATACAAATAATATGTTAAAACTTAATTTTTTTGTTAAAGGTTCATCGTTTTAATTGAAAAAGCAACTATTATATAAAAAATCCTTTTTTTATTGAATATTAAACTACTTGGTTGAAAATTTAATATATTGTAGAAAATTCGTCTTTTTAGCTGGAAAACTCAACAATTTGCTTGAAATTCTTTCTTCTTTCTTGAATAAAAAATATATGTTGAATAAAAATTGAACTACTTTGTTAAAAATTCACGTTTTTCTTTTAAGTTTCATCATTTTAGTTATAAAAGCAATCATTCATTGAAAATTCATCTTTTCATTGAAAAATCAACAACTTCATTTAAAGTTAAACTACTTCAGAGAAAATATTAAAATTATTCGTTAAAGATGCATAATTTTAATTGAAACTTCATCATTGTGGGTTAAAGTATTGGGTTGGCCAGAAGTATTTATCGTTTTCAGTTTTATTTCATAATGCAATCTATAAAATTACAGTGAATACGAATCTATATGACTTTCTGGCAAACCTAATATTTGGCTTAAAATTAATTTTTTTTTCTTGGAAATTCATTTTTTTTTTTGAAAATGCAACTATTTTTTAAAATATTAAACTATTTTTAATGCAAATTTAACTACTTGGTAGAAAATTAACTTTTTTTTGTTACAAAATCTTTTTTTGGTTTGTAAATGCAACTGTTTTGCAGATATGTAATTCGTTTTCTTGGCTTCGAAATTCAAAAATTTTGTTGGAAATTTGTCTATTTTTATTGAAGAATCAACTGCTGGGTTTCAGGCTAAACAACATTTTAAACAAGTAACTTTTTGTAAATATTTATCATTTTAATTAAAAGTTCATGTATTCTCGGGTTGAAAATGGAACTTTATGGTATAAAATTCGTCTTTTCAGCTTGAAAATTTAACGATATGGTTTACATTTTTTTCATTTTCTGAGAAATCTTTTTTTTTTATTGAAAAATAAAGTATTTTGTTGAAAAATCGTCTTTTTTGGATGAGTTCAACTGTTTTTCGTTTAAAATTCAAATCTTTTTTAGTTGGCTAAAAATTGAACTGGTTGGTGGAAATTTGAACTGCTCTGTTCAAAATAAAACTACTTTCTTTAAAATTCCTTTTTTTCTTTTGTGAAAGATTCATTTTATTTGAAAATTCATCTTTTTTGTTTAAAATTAATCTTTTGATTGAAAATTAAATTATTTGGTTGCAAATTTATCTATTATGTTAAAAATTCAATATTTGTACTTGAAATATTATGAATTTTAAAGAGTTTTAAATTGAATTTAATATTATCACCTAAATTAATTTTATTTAAAAGAATTTATTCTTCTCTTTCGGTTAGTTGGGAAGTAAATCATATAGAAAATATTTGAAATTGATATTATCAAAAAGAATCTTTTTAAAAGCGTCTCGTTTTCTAATATTCTGAATTTCTGTTTATGCTTTTTAAATAAATAAATCGAAATCTTGTAAAAAAAAAGTGGGAAAACTCTTGATTTAAGTTTTTTAAAGGGATTTTTCAAGTTTAAAATGAAAAACAGGGGGATGAACTGTGATTCCTTCTACAGTAACTTAATGATATAATATTTTATTATTTACCTACTACTCTCGACTATCACAGTTTGAGATCCAAGTCCCATTAGTGCCAAATGATACGCTACAGCGGCTCCCATTACCCCACCTCCACAAATTACTACTTGAGAATCTTTGGGAGGATCCTCATTTTCTACATTATTTACTTTGGTCATTTTTTTTGACGTTGCGAAATTTCTCGCCTCTTTCCACCGAGATTTTAATTTTTTAGCTGTTAGCACCAGTCTTGCCCTTTGCCACATTTTTCTGAAAATATTAAAGCTAAATTTTAGATTTAATTCCTTACGAAAAAATATCACAGGAAAATTAGTACAGACCTATAATATTTGAACTATAGTCATTATTTTCCGATCATTTTGTTGGGATTTTAGGATATTATTACAGGAGAATCAGTATAGAAATAAATATTAAAATATTGAATATATTGTCCAAAAATGTGGATGAACTATAAATAAAGCTTTCATTTTGGATCACTCTCAGTCATTGAAATAAAAAAATTCGAACTCAGAGCTGAAAATTTCATCATTTAATATAATTAAAACTGTACTGCAAATCAAAACACTCAAAGCAGAGCTCTTGAATTTTAAGTTTCTAACTGAAGCTTAAACAAATGTTAATTTAGAAATGTTGTATTTAAACGCCCAATAATGGACACGCATAAAATAAAATCAATACATTTTTAAGTGTTCAAAATTGTACAATTTTCAGCAATTTTGTATTAGAAACATTGATAATTGAACAATTACAATTTTCTTTTTAAAATTGTAATTTTTTAACTAGATGTTCAACTGTTATTTATACATCAAAACTCAACATTTTCACTTACAAATTGAATTTGTTTTAGTGGAACAATTGAAATTGTAACGTTTCAAGTCTAAATTTAGCTGAACGACCTAAAAACTAAGAAAAATTAAATTTCCGATATATTATCTATTATTTTTTATTTTATTGTTTAAAGATTTCTTAATTGCTTGGATTCGGGAATTTGATTATTTATGAATTTCCCTACAGAATTGGCAATTTTACAGTGTCGAATATTTTATAATGTCAGCAATTCTATTTCAGGAATTTTTTACCATCGGAAATGTTTTAATACGGTCATAAATATTATCGACAATTTTATTATTCAGGGATTTGAAACTATAGGCCACTTTTAATTCATCTCTTTTGGTAGAAATTTAATCTTTTTTGGATATTAATACAACTGGTTCTTGAAAATTTAACTTTTATTGGTTGATAATTCAACTGCTTGGATGAAAAATGAACTAATTTTATCAAATTATTTTTCTGAATGAAAAGTCATCATTTTAGTTTAAAATTCATCTATTTGGTTGAAAATTTAACTATTCAATTTGCGGTTTAAGATTGATATTTTTCAGTTAAAAATGCAACCTTTTGGTTTAAAATTAATTTGTTTATAGGTTGAGGATTCAAGTATTTTGTTGAAAATTCTTCGTTTTGGTAGAATTCAATTTTTTTAAAAATTAAAATGTTTGGTTGAAAATTCAACTACTTAATAGAACGTTGAATTAAATTCTTAAAAAATAATCTACTGTTTTAAAACCCCATTTTTTAGTTAAAAATGTAACTGTGAAGTTGAAAATTAATGTTTAAAGGTTCACAAGATTTAAAATTCTTTAATTTTGAACGATTTTTTTACATAAATCGCATTTCTTTCTTTAAAAAATATTTCCAATCACTTTGAAAATCACATGGTACTACATGATATGATACTTATTAATAACATTTATCTTCATTAAAATATCTATAATTTAGATTTAAAATTATAGTTTTGAATACGAATTTCTTAAAATAGTTTAATCATTGAGGCCTTAAAACTAAAGCTTTTTTTTTACTTTAATGCTTAAATTCTAAAATCGTTGATTTAAAATGTCTTAATCGTTGAAAGTTTTGAATTTCAAAATATTGTTCTTTCAAATAAAAATATTAAAAATGGCAGGGCAATTTTATTATTCAAAATTTTTAAATTTCAAGATTTCATATTAAAAGCCTTGATAGTCAGTTTCAAATTTAATAATTTTATATTTGAATATTCTAAACTGTTTGGTTTCAATTGAGTGGCCAGAAACGAAAAGGGTCCGAACGCTCGAAAACGCGAAAAAGTATTGTCCGAACGTGTTGTTATATTAAAATTTCGAAATTAAAAAAATGAAATTTATGAAAATATTTTCTTGTAGAGAATGACAAGATGGAACTTTTTTTCCTTTAGAGTTTTTCAAT
>NC_046663.1:64045097-64055119 GCF_010883055.1 Belonocnema kinseyi | reverse complement strand
GAAAAAGCTTCAGTATTATTTTCAAATACAATAACCGAAGGTCACTTTTAAATACGTGGAAATAATTTTTGAAATTTAGTGTACAAATACGACTAGTCTCTGGCTCTCTGCCAGTTTCATTCTATCTTCCAAACTGTTACTTATTCAAGTAACCCTTTCGTATCCAAAAGTTTTTTTTAAGCTCGTCAATATACTTTCTGTACATACCAGTGCCTTTTATTAAATACTGTTTGCTTTCATTCTACCATAAAAATGTTTCATATACTAGTCGCTAAGTTTATATTGAAATATTAGTTCCATTTATTATTGGTTTCATGATTGTGAATCAAAAACCGACAAGCGAGAGTACTAACGTTGAGAAGTGCTTGAAACTGCCAACGATGCAATAGTATATGGCATCGCCTGTTTTCTTACAAAATGGATATTTCCCTCAATTTTCAATGAATTAACCTGAAAATTGCAGGAAATCTTCCTCCAATGTTAAGGAACAAATGTCTCACTGGAAGTTATTTCAACTTTGAAGTTCACTCGATGCTTTTTGTCGTTGAAGCTAAGAAAACATGCTTGCCGTCAGGTCTCCATTTGCAATTAATTATTATTGAACAATTAGCATTTTTAACTTAATTATCCACATCGTAGGCATCGCTAGGGTATAATGCATGTGTATACCAAATTTCAGAAAGTTTCGATAATATTTGTTTGAGTTGAGATGATTTATGTTTCAAAAAATAATTAAATTTGGCAACATTTTCTAATCACTTTTCCCTTTTTATTATCAAAAATATAAATCGGATTGAAAAACTCTAAAGAAAAAAAAGTTCCATCTTGTCATTCTCTACAAGAAAATATTTTTATAAATTTCATTTTTTGAATTTCGAAATTTTGATATCACAAGACGTTTGGACAAAACTTTTTCGCGTTTTCGAGCGCTCGGACCCTTTTCGTTTCTGACCACTCAATTAGAAACGTACACAACTTTCAGGTTTTTTAAATTCTTCGAAATCGTAGAGTATCAACTTGAAAGACATTACAGTTGCACAGTTTTCAGTTTAAATGATTTATAATTAAATAATTTTGAATTAAATACCTCCAATATAATTAAAAATGTTAAACTTGTTAATTTCTAATTTTTTTCTTAGTTTTAAACGAAGTTTGGATTCGTGTAAGTTTCAAGGTTCTGGAATATACATTTTTTCATTTGTAGTGTTTCCCATTAAAATCACTTTTTATCAAAAAATGTTTTAAAATAATTTAATTTTGAAGGTGTATAGTTCAAATTTTTCCATTTTGAATCGTGAAAATATAGGTGAATTAATTTATTTTCGAAAGCTTTGTTTTTTAATTCAATAAAAATCTAGATTTCTAGAATTTCAGAAGCTTTGGCTTCAAAACATTTAATTTAGTTTTAAATTTTTAATTGTCAAATTTTAATTGATTAAATTAAAATTAAATTAATTTCATTTTAATTAAATTAATTTCGAGATTCTTGAATACAAAATAAAATTTTTATCAAGAAATGATGCAAGTTCCATTTCCTTTCATTCCATTTGAAAATTTCACTTTTCAAAATTTTACCTAACCTCAAATATTTTTAATTGTAAGGTTTTCAATTCAAAATCATTTCATAAATTAAAAAAATAATATAATAATACGCTTTCAATTCGACGTATACATTATTATGTATAACATAGCTTTTCAAAATATGATTAATCTGTCTAAGTTTCACATTTTGCATGTCACATGAGTGGTCTAAAATAAATGATTTATTTACAGTTTCTCTACTTTCTGCAAAGATTCTTTCAATATTTTAATATTATTTATTTCTATATTGATTTTCTGTAATGATTAATATAATAATTCCTATTATACTTTCCAAATTTTAGGATATCAATTATTACAGGAAACTATACTAAATTTCCTATATAATTGTTTATATCTTGACAACAAAATTAATTATTATCTCCTGGCTCCAAATCTATCCATTGTTAAATGTTTAGAAAGTTAATAAATAAGTAACTTTAAAGGGATTACAAATTGTGTATCTGTCCTTAAAGTATTGATACCATATTGATACAATTCGCGAAATAACAATGTAATTGCCAATTGATGATGGATAATATTAAACACAAAATATGTATATTTATCTTCATAAATAATCATAAATAAACTCAAAATTTTGCGGGGAAAACTTAAAGTTCAGAAAAACAAAATCTAAATGAGACATAAAACGAAGAACTTACCGAATTTTCCTTAAAAAACAAGAAAACTTTAAGTTATAGGTTAGGAAAAGTTGTCAAAACGTCATATATTTTCATCGCGGGTTGAATGTGCCGTTACAAAGTTCATTTCACTGTAATATAATAACTTAAAACAAACATTTATTAATATTATGTACGACTTAACTTATATCCTTATTATGTCTAATTTATTTGAAAATGATACTACACATACAAAGCGGAATTGTTATATATATCAACACGTATTATAGGTTATGTTTTTTTACATCATGCATACATATATAAAGATAAACATATGTACATATTTATACCTAAAAATAGATATTTTACATGAATCATAACTACAGATAGAAACTATACACAGCCATTTGTAAATGTTTTAAAAAAGAAAAAATAATTTGGGAATTCTCTGAGTTTTCCCTGACATTGATGAATTCATTTTTTATTAAAAAATATAAAATTTCAAAAAATGAATTAAAAAAACTAATTTTTAATAAAATTAAAATGAAAAAAAAATGAATTTTAAACTAAAATGATGAATCTTCAATCAAATTAAATTTTAACCATATATAGTTGAACTTTCAAACCAAAGATAATTTTTTTTTTACTTAAAAACTATCAATTTTCCACCAAATGAATTCTCGAAGAAAAATGGTAAATTTTCAACAACAAAAATAAGGGTTTTCAGGGAAATAGTTCAATTTACAAGCAAAGAAATACATTTTCATTCAAAAATAGAATAGTTAAATTTCCAGTGAAAAATTAATTTTTAACCAATTAAAATGAAATGTTCAACGAAATAGATTAATTTTCTACTGAACAGATGAATTTTCATTGAATAAAATAAAATTTCTATAAAAATATCGATTTTCCATTCAAAAAAATGGAATAATTAAATTTTCAGTTAAGAAAATTAATTCTTAACTAAAATAATCAATTTTGAACATAAAAGAAAAATATTTCATTTGAGTTTTCAACTCAAAAACTTAAAATTTTAACAAAAAATGCAAGAATTAAATTTTCAGTAAAAAAAATAATTTTCAATTTAAAGGAAAGAAGTTTTTTAACAATAAAGTTAAATTTTACAACCAAAGAAATCATTTTTTTTTACTAAAATGATGAATCTTTAACCAAAAATATGAAGTTTTAACGAAATTGTTGAACTTTCATTTAAAAGGTGGAGTTTTTAACTGAAAAGGGTCAATCATGAACCATAAATGGAAGAATTAATTTTCCAGCTAGAACAATAAGCTTTTAACCAAAAAAAGAGGAATCTTTAATAACAATAAATGAATTTTTAATTAAAAAAGATCAATTTTTAGTTTAACAGTTGAGTTTTCAACTAAAAACTTGCATTTTGAACAAAAAATGCAACCATTAAATTTTCAGTTAAAAAATGTAATTTAATTTTTAAAAAGCGAATTTTCAACAATATATTTAAATTTTACAACCAAAGAAAGAATTTTTATTACTAAAATGATGAATCTTCAACCAAAAAAATAAATTTCTAATTTCGTAGTTTTGTACACGATTGGAACCCGAAATATCTATTTGTATCCAAATGAATCATCGTGAAAGCATAAAATCCATTATCTAACCAAATTGTTGAATTTGTAACCAAAAAGACCAATTTTCAACAAAATACATGAATTATCAACTAAAAAAGATAAATGAAAAACAAAATAATTTTCAAAAAAATAAAACAATTATTCAACGAAATAGTTTAATTTTCTTCGAACAATTACATTTTTAGATAAAATCAAATTAATTTTTAGGAGAATAAAATTAATTTTCAACAAAATATTAAAATGTCAACTAAACAGATGCGTTTTCACCTAAGAAGATTAAGTTTCTACAGAAAAATATAAATTTTCTGCAAAAGATGAAAATGCTACACTTACAGTTAAAAACTTAATTTCTAAGTAAAAAAACTAATTTTTTACATAAAGATTAATTTTCTACCAAAAAAAGATTAATTTTTTGCTAAATACATTAATTTTCAACCAAAAATTTGATTTTTTAAAGAAATTTTCCACCGAATAGTTAAATTTTCAACCAAAAAGATGAATCAAGAAAATTAATATTCTACTAAAAAATTTACATAAATTTTTTACATAACATTTGAATTTTCAACTAAAGACAATAAATTTGCGTTGAAACATGATACAGTAAAATTTGCAGTTAAAAAATTAATTTATAAAAAAAAATTGAACAAATAAAAAAAGGTTTTTAATTAAAATGATGAATTATCGATAGAAAAAATGAATTTTTAAGAAAGTAGTTCCACTTTCAACTAAGTAGTTGCATTTGAAACCAAGAAAGATGAAGTCTCAACGAAAAATGTTGTTTCAATCAAAAGAGATGAATTTTTAACAAAAAATGTGAATCCTGAAACAAAACAGATTAATTTTCAACCAAACAGTTGTGACTTTGAACAACAAAAAAATTCAATTTCCACCGAAAAGGATGAATTTTCAACAAAAAAAAACGAATTTTCGATCAAACAGTCGCCTTTTCACCAAATCGTTACATTTTTAACAAAATAATAACATTTAATTTAACTTCAGTTTATTAAAAATTCTCTGCCAGGTTTTCACAGATAACCCTGGATAAACTGTAAATATATCATTTAATAACCAGGTTAAATTTTGAAACCTAAAAAATAGGACACGGCTCTAAATATGCACCTTCTCTTTATTGGAATATTTTCTAAATATAAATATATGAGTAACAATCGTCAATTTAGCTTATAATAAAATAAAACATATTTAAACCAATCTGTCAATTACACCTCAAAGTTCTCAAAATAATTCGCAATCAATACAATTAACTATTAATGGCACATAAGTTCCAGAAACTTACAAAAGCCGTAAACACATTTTCGAAAATATTTAAATGTAAAATATAACATAATTTCTTGCATAAAGTATTTATTATATTTTTTAATTAAAATAAATCAACGCTATTCTGACACGTTATAATACATACGATTGTTGATAAACATTCTATAAATAAAGTGAACACTACGTAATAAAGTATACTGCAAAAATTAAATCTCTAAAATTGATGATCTTTCAATTAAACTAATTGTAAGGAATGAAGAATGATTTGCAGATCATTCGCAAGCGCCCTTTCATATCCGGTTACATTAGTTTTACAATTCAATTCGCATCGGCCTTCAACAAACCCGCTATTGCTTTTTACACTTCCATTTACTAAATTATTTAATTTAAATTGCCACTCAATAACCATTCTCGTCGTCTCAAGACACTTCGTTTACGTTTTCCCCAATCGATTAAGAATACGATCAAGTTAAAGTTACATGATTTAATAATATACATAATTGTAATATAATATAATAACATTTTATGGCGAGTAAGTTATCGTACAAATGGACTTTTGGGAAATTGTAAAAACAGAACTTTCCCTCGTTTGGAACGTCTCTCGTTCAGTGAAAAGCTGCATTCTATTATCACCGTTCTAAATAAAACTTGTATAGTTTCGCGACACGATTTAAGCTTCCGATTTTGACATGGATTCGCCACAATTCCTGCGATTAAAAATCGATCTAAACCGCAAGGAAGTTTTCATTACTGGTGCCTGCTGCCTTCAAAGCAGACATGCTTGGTTAACCAACTGTTAGGAAAATGTGTTTTAAGAACTCTGCCAGGCTATAATTCCAATCAAAACGGCCAAAACGACAACGCCGATAATCAGGAGAATGCATTTCTTTTTGCGCAATTTGGTCTGGTAGGTCGCTGCCGTCCTGAGTTGTTGGGTCCCTTCGTTCACGAACACTTCCGTACGCTCCACGGAAGCTTCTATTGAGTCCACGATTTCACCCTGGGCGTGGACAAGAGCACCCAGCTCTTTGAAAATTTGATTCACGTCGTTGATGTCGCTCTAAAAATTGAGATTTTATGTCTTAATTTAATTCAGTTTTTAAATTTTCCCGGTCAGCTAAAAGTAACATATTCATATTTGCCGCAAAGCGCAAACATTTATTTTAATTCACGACGTTCATTCTAAACGTTCTTTAACACAACAGAGCAAAACATTGCAAAATAAATTATTTTTGATAAAATACTTACATTTTCCACTAAAAAAAGATCCATTTTTTTTTACAAAAAATGGAATATAAACCTTTAGTTGCAAAAATTAATTTTCAAATTAACAAAACGAATTTTCAACCGCAAAGATTAAATTAATTTTCGAAGGAAAAGATCAATTTTCTACAAAAAAAAAAGGTTTTCAATAAAATACATGAATTTTTAACGAAATATTTAAATTTCACTCAACACAAATTTTAACCGAAGATGGAATACTAAAATTTTTAGTTCAAAAAATTAATTTTAAATCAAACGTAATAGTTTTCAACTAAAACAATGAATCATCAACTGAAATAGTTGAATTTTCAAACAAAAAAAATTTAATTTTTATTAAAAAAGATCAAATATCAACCAAAACCTAAATAAATAAATTTCAAGTTAAAAAAATTAATGTGTAGCCAAACAGACGAATTTTCAACTACAACCATGGAATTTATAATTGGAACAGGTTAAATTTTCAGTAAAAAATATTATTAAAAAAAACTTCCTAATCTTCAACAATAGTTACATTTTCAGTAGAAAAAAAAATTTCAACCAAAAAACATCCCAAGAAATAAGAAGCTTTCAATCAAACAGCTCATTTTTCAACCAAATAATTTTATTTCCAACCTAAAAGATGAATTTTCAACTAAAATGATAAATATTTAAATGGAATACTTGAATTTTTCACCAAAAAGAAGAATTCTTAAACAAAAAGATTAACTTTCAAAGAAAAAGATAATTTTCAACCAAAAAATTGATGTAAAAAAACGTGAATTTTAAACAAAAAAGTTGAATTTTTATTTAAAAAGGGCAAACTTTCAACCAAATTGTTGAACTTTTGAACTAGATAAGATAATTTTTCAACTAAAAGGAACAGTTCAATTTTCAGTTAGAGAAATTAATTTTTTAAACAAACTGCGATGAATTTTCAACTGGAATGATTGAATTTTATGCCCAAATTTACATACATCTTCAAATAAATAGTTTAATTTTTAAATGAAAAATATCAATTTTCAACCAAATAGTTGAATTTTCACAAAAAAAAGAACGATAAATTCATTTTTAACAAAGTAGTTACATTTTCAACCAGAGATGAATTTTAAATGAAAATGATGAATCTTCAGCAAAAATGAAATTTGATTGAAATTTCATTTAGTTTGTTAAAAATTCGTCTTTAGTAGAGAATTAATTTCTTTTTTTTTGTAGTTAGAAATTTAATTGTCTCTTTTAAAATTGATATGTCTTAGTAGAGGCTTCAAGTTTTTTTCTCTAAAATTAGACTTTTTTGGTGTTATTCGACTGTTCTTAATTAAAAATTAAAATATTTTTTGGTACAAATGTCAAGTAATCTTTTGTTGAAAATTCGTTATTTTAATTTAAAAATTTAACGCTTTGGTTGAGCGTTGAACTTTCTTAAAAATACATTTTTGTTTGAAAATTCATCATTTTAATTGAAAATGAATCTCTTTGATTGAAAATTCGTTTTTTTGATTAAAAATGATTTTTTTAACTTAAAATTTCACTGGTTAAAAAGTAACATTCTTCTTGTTAAGTTCATAGTTTCGGCTTTAAGAATCAATTGTTTTGTAGAAATGTCATAATGTTGTCTTGAAAATTCAACAATTTGGTAGAAAATTCAAATAATGGGCAGAAAATGCAACAGTTATATAGAATATTCGTTTTTTTAAATAGGTATTTAATTTTTTTAAATGAGAAATTTAAAAATTCATCTACTTGGTCTGAAATGTATGTACTGTTTTGAAAGTTAATCTTTTTTGGTAGAAAAACAATTCTTCCTGATTGGAAATTCAACTATTTGTTTTAAAATTGATAAATTTTGTTGCCAATTCGTCTTTTTTGTTAGAAAATTGAACTTGTTTGTTTAAAATTCATCTTTTTGATTGAAAATTTACATATTTGGTTGAAAATGGACCATTTATGTTTAAAACCCCTTTGGCTTGAAATTGGAACACTTTGGTTACATTTTTTTTCTTCAATCACTGAAAAATCTTTTTAGGCTGAAAATTCAACTTTTGTTGGTAAATTGTCTTTCTGGTTTGAAAATTAATCTCTTTAGGTAGAAATTTAACCCTTTAGGATGAAAAATGCAACTATTTGCTTAAGAATAATTCTTTTTTAGTTGGAATTCAACTATCTTGTCAAAAATTCATGTTCTTGATATAATTTTACTATTTTCTAAATTTGAAACTGAAGTTTTTTTCCTGGTTGAAATATCAACTACTAGCATTTTTGTTTAGAATTAATCTTTTTTATTGAACATTCAACTAGCTGGTTGAACTTCTTTATTAGTTCACAAGAAACACATTATTTTTGGATGATCCCTAAATAAATTCACCAAAAAATTGAGTCGGTAAAAATTACGTGTCAAATCTTATGTATCCTAACCAAGGGTATTTCAAAATTTCAGAAAAAAAAATTGTTCCGTGACCTTTTTACTGATTTTTTTTGAAAAATGTCGAATTTAATTTATCCAATTATTTAAATTGTTATAAAAAATTTGTATATTGGCATTAGGGTCTTATGAATATATTTAATTCTATTTGCATTTCACAGCAGTGAATTTAACGTTTATAAAATGCAGTTTTTGTGATTGCATATATTCATAAAACACTAATACCAATATAAAAATTCTTCATAACAATTTTAGAAGAGAAAAAACCTACGTAATTTATGCACGGCCCCTAAATATATTTAAACTTACTTCGAGCTGACGGATGTTGGCTTCTTGTTCCTCAAGCATTCGCAGATTCTGCTCTTCCTGTATCTGCTGTTGTTGAATTTGCTTCTGGGTTCGATTATCTTGCAACTCTATCAACGTTTCCTGCTTTCTCTCGTTGAAGAGACCAACGCCAGCACTAGCCTTCGCCTTCCTGACCATCTCTTTCTCCTTCGTGGCTGCATTTCTTTGCACTGCCTGGAGAATTGATCGTGAGAATTAGAATATTGCTTTAATTGAATCCATTAGTAATACAATTAAAATTGAAAATAAGTATTCCAGATGTCACACTCTTTCCTCTATTACCATTTTTAAAAGAATTTCTCTTTTTCCCCCTATTTTCAAGAAAATTCCTCTTTTCTTCGGTTTTTCGATAAAATGTGAACTCAATTAATAGAACGCAATAAGAGAATCCAACAATTTTTCGTTAAAAGTATATTATTATTATTATTAATTAAAAAGTCTACAATTATATTTTTCGTTCACAATGGTTAAAAATTTCAGAATTTTGATGAAAATTAAACTATTTTCTTAAAAACTCATTTTTTGTGGTAGAAATTAAAATGTATCTTTGTCGATAGAAAATTTCTTTCTTTTGGATTGAGAATTCCTCGTTTGTAGTATTTTTTAGGAATAAAATTAACCTTTATCTTAAAAATTAGTATCTTTTTTAGTTAAAAATTAAGTTTTTAACTGTAAATTTAGCTATTTCATTTTATGTAAAAAATTTATCCTTTTTGATAGAAATTTAATCTTCTTTGTTGTAAATGCATCTTTTTTTGTTGAAATTTGAACTATTTGATTGAAAATTAATTTTATTTCTTTGAAACTTAATTGTTTTTTTTACTGAAAATCTAACACAGGCCCACAAAAAAAACAAAAGTGTCTGTGCAATTGACCAGGCCTATATATTCTTATGTATTTTTCGACGCTGAATCCGAATTTGCAATAAAAAAG